>NC_083790.1:9053882-9146382 GCF_015708825.2 Lethenteron reissneri | reverse complement strand
TTTCCTTCAACGTGTCACAGTCAACGGTGGAATTGCTCAAAACGATCCAACTGCGGGAGCCCTTCCTGAAACAAGTGAGAAATGAGACACGGCGAGGCTTTGCTGGGTGAGCGAATGGCATTATTATGATTGTCTCGTCATTATTAAACTCTTCGTCGATTTTCAACCGGAGGATTTGGTGGCGGACAGCAGTCAGTGCACCGCGTCTTCGAAACCTTGCAAAGTTAAGTTCGATTCCCGGCCACGGGAAACGTCAGAGGTGAGCGATGGCACAACAAGTTCTCGGACATTCCCTTAAATCCACCCCAAAGAACGACGGAGAGGCCTTCATACAGCAGTTGATTAAAGGAGGGTTGCAGAGTGACATATTTTTCTTTTTTAACCAAGGCAAATCTCGTCGTTCTTTTGTGAAGGACAATATCCAGAACACACGATCACAATGTGCATGGTTTCGTTGTGAATAGGTTTGGGGCGTGGTCTCTGAACGTCGTTGAAATCCGGCGTGGACGCGATGTCAATTGTCGCCCTAACCCCTCCACCACCGGACACAGCCAAACAAGCGAAGCTGTCACTTGGGCAGATGCGCCGGTTTGATATTATTTTTTTCAGCAAAAAGCTTGGCACACTACGTTTACAGGCGAGCAAAGAGTTTTGACAACACGTGAACGATGTTTCGTTGGAGATTACAACCCAGCACCGCACCTCCGATTAACGCCTCCGATTATCACGGTTGGCTACGTACGGTGCGAAAGAAGTCCAACCTCCACCCAGTTGTGGTATTTGTGCTTCGAGTAACAGGCATTTTTAGAAAGATGCTCACATATCGGATTTTTTTTTCACATATCTACCCTTACATCAGTGCCCGTCAAGTCGCATACGTGACGCTCAGATGCATTAATTGAAACAAATTTCATTCAAACGCCATTGAGGATAAGGTCGCAAACGTACAACTTCACAAACTAGACAGAGGTAAATGAGAAGCAACACAAACAAAATTATAAAATAAATATTAAACATATTTTTATTTTGCAATAGAATACTGACCCTGAATTGTGACAATTCCTGAACTTGCTGCAGGGCAAGGGGTTAAACGTTACAAGCGAATGTACACACACCGAACACACACACACAACAGACTACACACTGAGCACAACCGTGTCAAGCACTCGCTTCAAGAGCAAGACTTGTTACCCCAATTGGCCCACACCATGCTATACAGGACTTGTGTGTAGGTACGTTGAACTTCTTTCGCACCGTACGTAGCCAACCATGCTAATCGGAGGTGCAGGACTTACAGTCCTTACGTAAGTTTCTCCCGCAATAGACCACGACTATCCTGTTGCGATCATACCTAGCCCAAGCAACAAGTGCCATGAGCTCGATTTGAGGGCAGCTTCTGTGTAAGCTGATAGACACCCACAGCACCATTCTGATCGCCCCTTTAATCCCCAACAGCATTTCTCATTTTCCCCCAGCCGCGTTCCAAACCAAACGGCACTGCATCAAAATCCTCCGCTCGGCACAAACTAAAAAAAAAAAAGACCTTAATCACGGCACAGCTGGTTTAAGACGCAAAACACGGCCCGGGGCCTCATCTCGTGGAAAAGCCTGCCATTCCCGGGCCCGATCTGGGACCCTGCAAATAAAGACTACAATGTCAGTCTCTTGTAAGAGCGAGACATTACAGCGGCATTACAAACGGCTTAGGGACTCGCGGGCCGCGGGCGAGGCGGGCGATGGGAAGGGCCAGCGATTGAGGAAGCTGAGAGAAGAAAGGGTATGGAGTCGGGGAGAAAGGGAGGCAAGGCCGAATGAGCTGGCTCGCAAGCCCGCACCACTCCGTGCGCAGCTTCCAAATCCAGGCCTACGCAGCTTAGCCGACAAATCTGTGGATTCAGGTGCGAGCACACAAGGGAGGCCCAAACTGCAGCCTTTGGGCAAACAGAGGGCCCCGCGGTTGCCGTGGCAACTGCTGGCCTGACCCCCACGCTAAGCTGAGCCTTGCGTTGGGGTTGCCACCTCTAAGGTTCCAAAAAAATACCGGTACGTATCCTGGGGAAAATAATATTTCGAGTTACCGTAAGAGTGGAGAAGCCGTGTGTTGTAACTGCATCTTGTCGAGCGGTCAATTTTCACGCGACTCAAACTAAAAAGTGGGAACTCTTTAACGTTCCGGTGAAAGACTTAGCACGTTTTTCCCCAGGACCTCCAGGTGCCACAGAGAAGAGGAAGATGCTGGGAAAAGCAACACAGGTGGTCAACCCTATGTCATGCCCCTCAATCTCAGCCTGCCGCACGATGACTCTCCCCGCAGGCAAAATCTGTGTGAATGTGGTTGGGCGGTCGGTGGTAGTTGGCTTTACAGGAATGGCTCGGACAGCATTTGCCACATGTCGCCCCTTGACCGACGCGGTGAAGTATGGTCAAGCAAGCCCAATGACCGACCACGGCAAAATGGGGAGGGCCCTTAGTCTAGCAGTGGATCGACAGTATGCATGCTGGAACGTAACGCGAAGGTACAAGGTGTTTATCAGCGGTGGATGATTCCACATTCCTATGATAGGGGCCAGTATTTTCAAAAGGCAACCACTTGCTACGACCTACTGGGCGGTGTTAATTTTACCGATCCCAGAGCGATGCCTTGCTGAGCCAGCCCTCCCAGCGTTTCAAGTTTCCAGCGTGAGCCCTTCACTCATCCAAAGTGAACTCGTCAACAGTTACACGCAGAGATAATTGTGATTCATCGTAAGAAGTCAATGCCCATCGGCGGCTGGGTGAAGGTTTCAACGTACGGTTCGGTGACGGAATTTCAGTCCTGCATGCGCCGATTTCACTCCACGGCCACGCTGGTATAGGCATCTTCTCCGGCGCGTTCTTCCTTTGACTGCCATTCCATCACCAATCTTGTCCATCGCCCATCATCTCTTAAAGCAATGTTCTACTTATTTGTTTTTAACAGGTAAAGCCCACTGAGCTATACAGCTCTTTTTCACGAACGACCTGGTCACAAATGATAGCTCAACGAAGTGGCTTATCACGTAGAAATGTATAGCAGGAGAATACTCTAAAACTACGTTTCTAAATCTGGAGGAAAAAAACGCAGGACCTGGATAAAAATCCACGCAACCATGGGGAGAACATGCAAACTCCAAATATCCAGACATCAGGGTCGGGATCGGGATCGAACCCACGACCTCCTGTATACCAGGCGAGGTAGTTAACATCTCGCCACCGCGACGCCGTGCCTGCCCACCCCCACTTTCTTATTGACATTACAGGACTACAAACGGCTTTTAGGGCATTTATATATAAAAAAAAACTTAATTCATCAGTGGTTAGGGAACGTCACGGTGTATTCAAGGAACCAAATAAACATAGAACGTTGGGCCAACGTTGGGCCAACATTGGTCTAACGCTTCCAACGTCGTGCCAACGTCGTGCCAACGTTGCCCGTTTGCTGGGAAGCCCAAGCAAATTCCGCAAGACCGCGAGGGAAGGCAACACCCGAGTGAGGCCTTCATCCAGCAGCGGATAGTGGATCGTTGCTGATGATGGAGAAAGTGTCTGAAACGTGACCGCATATCAGAACGCTCACACCTCTTACGACGAGCGCTTGCCCCCGGGGGGGAACTTGTTCAATTTCAGGTTTATTAATCCATGCAAATTATTTTGTCAAGGCGCTCTTCCCCCCTCCATCCCAGCTTAAATAGTCGCTCCAAGCTTGGGGTGTGTCATTCAGACTCTGCCTTCTCGACAGACCTGTTCTCCACCTGAGGACGGCTGCTTGCGTTGTGGCCGAAACGTCGTGAGAATTATTTTATTACGTTTTATTTTGATTATTTTGTTATTTCCATTCTACGTGACTTTACCGAAAGAACCAAGAAGATGAATCCACGTGCTGTTTGTACCTTGAGATAGATTAAAGGCACCCAGCCAATCAGTAGGTCCTAGCAGGAGAGATTTTTAGTTCGGCAAATGATTCACCGATTTCGCGGGCGAAGCGCACCACACCGCTCACCGCACCACACCGCTCACCGCACCACACCGCTCACCGCACCACACCGCTCACCGCGCACCAACACGACCAAGACAACAACGATCCTCCAATTCATGTCGCCGCGTCCTTATAGTGGCGCACAGACGCACGCCGCCGTGTCTCGTCCTCTTCTCCCTCTTAGAACAAAACAGAAAAAAGATCACAACAACAACAATAACAACGACGACTACGACGAGTACGAGGACGCAGACTCATCTGTCTTCACCCCAGCCACGAGCAAGGTCCCCCTTTGGGCAGTGGCGGTGCCGTGGCAAAGCGACGGGTCAACCCGCCCGTGTCCCGCGGTCTTCTTGCTGACCCCCAGCGCTCTCCGTCTCCCCGGCGCAACGGGCCCCCCCCCACCCCCACCAGCCGTGACCCCTTGCCGCTCCAAATCACTACCTCATCACCCCCCCCCCCCCCCCCCAGTCTCTCCGCCCCATCAGCCTCTCCACCTCCCCCATCAGCTGCCCACCCACCCCCCACATCTCGCACCAGCCACCCCACCCTGCTGGGAGGGGTTAATAAATGACACGTGATAGGTGCCGTTACACACATCAAAGGATTTGTACCGCTCCGCGGGGAGCGCGCGTTCTTGCGCGACTACTGTCGTCGTTGCAAGGGGCACACGCGGACCACGTCGCCAGCCCCCCAGCCACAACCCCCGCACGCTCCTCGGATTCTCACGATTCGGCGGCGGCGGCGGCGGGGGGCGTTTTGGAGGTTTTTGTGTTTTGGTTTTGCGCGGTGGCAGTGAACGACAGCGTCTCGGCCCGCCTCGCCACACCGCCCCGATCTCCACGACTCTTCTGTTGTTGTTGCCCACTCTGTTGTTGCTGCCCACTCACTCTGTTGTTGTTGCCCACTCTGTTGTTGCCACTCTGTTGTTGTTGCCACTCTGTTGTTGTTGCCCACTCTCTGTGTTGTTGTTGCCCACTCTGGTGTTGTTGCCCACTCTGTTGTTGTTGCCCACTCTGTTGTTGTTGCCCACTCTCTGTGTTGTTGTTGCCCACTCTGTTGTTGTTGCCCACTCACTCTGTTGTTGTTGCCCACTCTGGTGTTGTTGCCCACTCTGTTGTTGTTGCCCACTCTCTCTGTTGTTGCCCACTCTCTCTGTTGTTGCCCACTCTCTCTGTTGTTGCCCACTCTGTTGTTGTTGTTGCCCACTCTCTCTGTTGTTGTTGCCCACTCTGTTGTTGTTGCCCACTCAGTTGTTGCCTACTCTCTCTGTTGTTGTTGCCCACTCAGTTGTTGCCCACTCTCTCTGTTGTTGTTGCCCACTCAGTTGTTGCCCACTCTGTTGTTGTTGCCCACTCTCTCTGTTGTTGCCCACTCTCTCTGTTGTTGCCCACTCTGTTGTTGTTGCCCACTCTCTCTGTTGTTGTTGCCCACTCTGTTGTTGTTGCCCACTCTCTCTGTTGTTGCCCACTCTCTCTGTTGTTGCCCACTCGCCACGGGGTAGGGCACCAAGTTCGACTCCCGCTGTGGGAACGGGTTCGATGAATGGGTGCGTCGGTGGCGGTGGCACTTGTGGGGATTGTCGTTTGGGTGGTCCTGCCTTCCCGTGCCCCCCCCCCCCAAGCGCCTCTTCCCCCCTCGCTCTTGCCCCTCCCGGCGCACAAAGGGAGAGAAGTTCCGCGGGTTTGCCAATTTCATTTTTTCTCCCAGATACATCTTCGGCGCAACTCGTCAGCGGGAACCCGGCGAGCGATGGCAAAACGCTCTCAGCCAGCGGCGTGCGCGCCGAGGAGGCCACCCACAAACACGTGGCGGTGGCCCCGACAAGACGCGCCAAGGCCATGCCTGCGCTCAGCTTTGGAAATTGAGTGAAGATCTCGCCACCGTGGACGCCACGGTGGCGAGATGTTAACTACCTTGCCTGGTATACAGCAGGTCGTGGGTTCGATCCCGACCGTTGATGCCTGCTTAGTTGGAGTTTGCGTGTCTCTCCCCGAGGTCGCGTGGATTGTTCTCCGGGTCCTCTGGTTTTTCCCTCCGCATTTAGAATCGACATCACGCGTTTAGAGTATTTGGCTGATATAAATGTCCATATGATGAGCCACTTCGTTGAGCTGTCATGTGTGGTCAGGTCGCTTCTGATAAAGAGCTGTATAGCTCAGTGGGCCTTACTTGGTTAATTAAAAAAGGGTTCGTTTACTCTAAATTTTAAAGAAATGTACATCCAATCTGAAATATAAATTATTTTGAGTTTAACACATCACCGATGAGATCCCAAACTTCCTCAATTGGTGAACGTCACATTCCCCGAGCGGATGCGAATGATTGTGGTCGACAAGTCAAACAAAATAAGAGACAAGGCCCATGGGTGTTCAGCTTAGAAAATGAGGATTAGAGTTTTGCTTCTAAGCTTAGTGCTTTCAGTAAAACAAATCACCAATGATATCCCTAACGACCCCAATTAGCGCTCCATCTCTCTTCGCGGAATTCGAACTCCTGGGAGAAATTCAACATTGCAATAATCGATTATAATCGTATTATTTTCCGATAATTCCGATAATTATCGGAAAACAACGCTTTGCAAGCGTTACGTGGAACTCGTGTGCCGTGAGGGTGGTGGAATGACGTCATCGGTGGCAAGTGACGGTCAAACCACCCCCATGATTAGCACCACGTGGGAAGAGCTACACACAGCAGTGAATTCACAAAGGGCGGCCGTCGAGAATGAAAACGGAGTTGCCAACCGAGGAATGTAACGTGCCCGACGGGACGGCCACCAAGGAGATGGAAGCATGGAATCGGTCGGTGTGCAGGTCCTTTGTCGAGCGTTACAATGCAGGCTCGTGAGAGGTTCCGACGGCAGTGGATTTAAAACTATGAAAACTAAACTATTTTTCATTTTACCATGTAAGGCCCACTGAGCTATATTGTGTTTTTTCAGAAGCGACCTGGCCACAAATGATAACATAACGCAGTGGCTTATTGTACGGAAATGTATAGCAACCAAATGCACTAAACGCACGTCAATGTTAAATGTGGAGGGGGAAACAGGAGGACCCGGAGAAAAATCCACGCGACCACGGGGAGAACATGCAAACTTGAAATATACAGCAGCAGGCGTTAGGGTCGGGATCGAACCCACGACCTCCTGTATACCGGGTGAAGTGGTTAACATCTCGCCACCGCGGCGGAGTGCATTTACCGTGGCTCACGACGACGATGAAGACAAAGTATTGCTGCGACCATGCCAAGATCCCCTCGGCGAATGAGATAAAAACGATGTCGTTGTTTTTTTAAATCTGGTCAAATAAAGTACCGCAGATTATTTCGTGTTCATTTATTTATGGCGAGAGAAGAATAAAAACACCAGGAGGAATATGTGGAGTGCGAGAGAGTTGACGGCGCTGCAATGAGCTCGCTCGGTATTTTTTCCTGCCGGTGTTTGTGCGACGTGGTGATTTGGCAGTCCCGGTGCTTGTGCCACGTTGCGTCCTTGTCGATTATTTCACATTAAAACAACGCCTAGTGCCGCCGCCTCTCATTGGGCCTCTCACACGGGTTTTATGCAACACATATCAAGCCGTCTGCTTCGCAATTATACAGAACTGGAGTAGGCAGTACAGCAAGTAGGGTTTTTTTTCCGTTTGTGTCATCCACTCAGCACTGCCCATAGACTCGGCACTGCCCATAGACTTAGAACTGCCCATAGACTCAGCACTGCCCATAGACTCAGCACTGCCCATAGACTAAACACTACCCATAGACTCAGCACTGCCCATAGACTCAACACTACCCATAGACTCAACACTGCCCATAGACTCAACACTGCCCATAGACTCAACACTGCCCATAGATTCAACACTGCCCATAGACTCAACACTACCCATAGACTCAACACTACCCATAGACTCAACACTGCCCATAGACTCAACACTGCCCATAGACTCAACACTGCCCATAGACTCAACACTACCCATAAACTCGGCACAGCCCATAGACTCGACACTACCCATAGACTCGACACTGCCCATAGACTCATCACTGCCCATAGACTCAACACTGCCCATAGACTCAACACTGCCCATAGACTCAACACTGCCCATAGATTCAACACTGCCCATAGACTCAACACTACCCATAGACTCAACACTGCCCATAGACTCAACACTGCCCATAGACTCAACACTGCCCATAGACTCAACACTACCCATAAACTCGGCACTGACCATAGACTCGACACTACCCATAGACTCAACACTGCCCATAGACTCAACACTGCCCATAAACTCGGCACTGCCCATAGACTCAACACTACCCATAAACTCGGCACAGCCCATAGACTCGACACTACCCATAGACTCAACACTGCCCATCGACTCATCACTGCCCATAGACTCAACACTGCCCATAGACTCAACACTACTCATAGACTCAACACTGTCCATAGACTCGACACTGCCCATAGACTCAGCACTGCCCATAGACTCAACACTACCCATAGACTCGACACTGCCCATAGACTCAACACTGCCCATAGACTCAGCACTGCCCATAGACTCAACACTGCCCATAGACTCAGCACTGCCCATAGACTCAACACTGCCCATAGACTCAGCACTGCCCATAGACTCAACACTGCCCATAGACTCAACACTGCCCATAGACTCAACACTGCCCATAGACTCAACACTGCCCATAGACTCAACACTGCCCATAGACTCAGCACTGCCCATAGACTCAACACTACCCATAGACTCAGCACTGCCCATAGACTCAACACTACCCATAGACTCAACACTGCCCATAGACTCAACACTGCCCATAGACTCAACACTACCCATAGACTCAGCACTGCCCATAGACTCAACACTACCCATAGACTCAACACTGCCCATAGACTCAACACTGCCCATAGACTCAACACTGCCCATAGATTCAACACTGCCCATAGACTCAACACTACCCATAGACTCAACACTACCCATAGACTCAACACTGCCCATAGACTCAACACTGCCCATAGACTCAACACTGCCCATAGACTCAACACTACCCATAAACTCGGCACAGCCCATAGACTCGACACTACCCATAGACTCGACACTGCCCATAGACTCATCACTGCCCATAGACTCAACACTGCCCATAGACTCAACACTACCCATAGACTCAACAATGCCCATAGACTCAACACTTCCCATAGACTCAACACTGCCCATAGACTCGACACTGCCCATAGACTCAGCACTGCCCATAGACTCAACACTGCCCATAGACTTGACACTGCCCATAGACTCAACACTGCCCATAGACTCAACACTGCCCATAGACTCAACACTGACCATAGACTCAGCACTGCCCATAGACTCAACACTGCCCATAGACTCAACACTGCCCATAGACTCAACACTGCCCATAGACTCAGCAGCGAAATACACAAATTCGCCCGTTTTCTCATTGAAAATAGGTTCATTTCTTAATATCAATGTCCTGGTCACAAAAGCAAAGTTTGTGGGGAATTATAGCCATTTTCTGTATTTTTGAGGCATAAGCAATTAGGAAATAATGCTTACTACGCAGGAACAAAATGTGTTTTTTGTTACACAGTGCAAGAAATATTGCCGGGGGCTCCAGGCCTCGCGGTGACAGCTCGTTCTCCCGGAGGCGGGGGGGGGAGGAGACCATCGCTGGCGGAACGCACGACAAGAGGAGTGGAGAATTGAAAGACTGGGCCACAGAAAGGGACACTAAAAGAATGTGTTAAATAGTTTACACATGAGATTACACCGCCGTGCGCCGGGATTTGCGCTTTGTGAGCGGCCAGCGTGGCCTTCGGTGCTCAGGGGAGGTGTGAAGGGCCCCCCCCCTTTCCCCCCCAACCCCCCCCCCCCCATTCATTACGCGGCACTCTGTACTGAACATGTGTGAAAAAGAGCTTCACGGCTCACCAACCTTTTCAAATATTCTTGATTACGAAAGAAAGATTCCGACCCGTGGCATCCGCGGCGACTCGCAGCGTCCACGGCCGTCGCTCCGCCGATCGAGAGCAGCGACCGGCGCAGAGAACGGCGGCGGCGGCGGGGGGACAGCCGGAGAACAACGAAGTTTCACTTCAGTGCCGCGTCGCTTGCGGCCGCGTGGCTCAGCGGCAGAGGTCGCAACCGGGTACCCGATACCCGTACCCTACCCGATACCCGGCTACCCGTACCCGGCTGGGTACGGGTAGCCGTTTGCGACCCTGGTTCGGCCGGGAACGGGTAGGCCGTGAGTCACTGGTGAGTAACCGTTTGTCACTCATTTCCCAACGTCTTGTCTCTTCTCACAATTCAAGTTCCTAGAATCAACCCACCCGCGCCTGCAACATGGCTTCATCCCAGAGGTCACAATCAGGTACCCGATGCCCGTACCCTACCCGTACCCGGCCGGGTACGGGTACGGGTACCCCTTTGCGACCCTGGTGCGGCCAGGTACGGGTACGGGTAAGGAATCAAAACCCGTTTGCGACCTCTGACTTGTCGGCATTTGTTTCCACTCTTCCCTCTCAGTCTGGCAGTGCCACTATGGCTCGAGCAGTGGGCACATCGTTCTGGCACCGATCTCTTGCGCAGTGAGGTTCGAATTTATACAGATTCCAAATGTGACGGGGTTCCCAGACGCAGAACAAACAAAAATAAATTAGATAACGGAGAGAAATGAGCCAAGAGATCCATTGAACTGACATTCATAGAGACCTGTCACATCAAGAGACATTCACTGTCATAGAGACCTGTCACAGCAAGAGACATTCACTCTCATAGAGACCTGTCACAGCAAGATACATTCACTCTCATAGAGACCTGTCACAGCAAGAGACATTCACTCTCATAGAGACCTGTCACAGGAGAAGACATTCACCATCATAGAGACCTGTCACAGCAAGAGACATTCACTCTCATAGAGACCTGTCACAGCAAGAGATTTTCACTCTCATAGAGACCTGTCACAGCAAGAGACATTCACTCTCATAGAGACCTGTCACAGCAAGAGACATTCACTGTCATAGAGACGTGTCACAGTAAGAGACATTCACTCTCATAGAGACCTGTCACAGCAAGAGACATTCACTCTCATAGAGACCTGTCACAGCAAGAGACATTCACTGTCATAGAGACGTGTCACAGTAAGAGACATTCACTGTCATATAGACCTGTCACAGTAAGAGATATTCACTTTTATAGAGACCTGTCACAGCAAGAGACATTCACTCTCATAGAGACCTGTCACAGCAAGAGACATTCACTGTCATAGAGACGTGTCACAGTAAGAGACATTCACTGTCATATAGACCTGTCACAGTAAGAGATATTCACTTTCATAGAGACCTGTCACAGCTAGAGACATTCACTCTCATAGAGACCTGTCACAGCAAGAGACATTCACTCTCATAGAGACCTGTCACAGCAAGAGACATTCACTCTCATAGAGACCTGTCACAGCAAGAGACATTCACTGTCATAGAGACCTATCACAGCAAGAGACATTCACGGTCATAGAGACCTGTCACAGCAAGAGACATTCACTCTCATAGAGACCTGTCACAGCAAGAGACATTCACTCTCATAGAGACCTGTCACAGCAAGAGACATTCACTCTCATAGAGACCTGTCACAGCAAGAGACATTCACTCTCATAGAGACCTGTCACAACAAGAGACATTCACTGTCATAGAGACCTGTCACAGCAAGAGACATTCACTCTCATAGAGACATGTCACAGCAAGAGACATTCACTATCATAGAGACCTGTCACAGCAAGAGACATTCACTCTCATAGGGACCTGTCACAGCAAAAGACATTCACTGTCATAGAGACCTGTCACAGCAAGAGACATTCACTCTCATAGAGACCTGTCACATCAAGAGACATTCACTGTCATAGAGACCTGTCACAGCAAAAGACATTCACTGTCATAGAGACCTGTCACAGCAAAGAGACATTCACTCTCATAGAGACCTGTCACATCAAGAGACATTCACTCTCATAGAGACCTGTCACAGCAAGAGACATTCACTGTCATAGAGACCTGTCACAGCAAGAGACATTCATTGTCATAGAAACCTGTCACAGCAAGAGACATTCACTCTCATAGAGACCTGTCACAGCAAGAGACATTCACTGTCATAGAGACCTGTCACAGCAAGAGACATTCACTCTCATCGAGACCTGTCACAGCAAGAGATATTCACCGTCATAGAGACCTGTCACAGCAAGAAACATTCACTCTCATAGAGACCTGTCACATCAAGAGACATTAACTCTCATAGAAACCTGTCACAGCCAGAGACATTCACTCTCATAGAGACCTGTCACAGCAGGAGACATTCACTCTCATAGAGACCTGTCACAGCAAGAGACATTCACTCTTATAGAGACCTGTCACAACAACACGTAAGTGCGCACGTGGTGCATGTGCGTGTGTCTGCGTCCATGCGTGTGGTGCACGTTTGCGTGTGTGACGGGGAGCGGTGGTGCAATGGTTAACACTACGCTGCGCTACGAACCCAGCGATCAGAGTTCGACTGCCGCTCATAGTCAACACTGGTGACAATCATTTGAATATTGAATTCAGATACCAACGTACAAATGAATCGGAATATTTATTGATGCTGGAGAAATCCAATCAATCACTCACAAAGCCACCTACCCGCCCTCTCAAGCTCTCACGCACACAATAACCCATTCACCAAGCCGTGCCGGCCTTCACAGGTGCTCGCTAACAGCACCTGCCCCAGGTGCTGTGGGATCTGTGTCTTTGTGTGAGCTTGGTAAATGTGAGGAGGCGGTAGTGTCGTGATTAGTGCACTTCGCCATGAAGCCTGCCCTCCAGTTCGATTCCCGCTCACGGCAAAGAGCGGTGGCGGTTGTCTGAATCGGTTTTGGGCCTCGACTAGGTCGATTCAGCCTCAAATCATCACCACTAGGAAGGCAAATTACATTCTAGATTTGAAGCTTTCGTGACTGCAAAGATTCATACTCTTCGGTTGTTTCGGTAAAGTTACGTAGGTAAAAAATACAATTAATAGAAACAAAATAAAATAAAATAAATCAATAGATTTTTTATTTATTTTGTTTCTATTAATTTTATTTTTTACCTACGTGACTTTACCGAAAAAACCTAAGAGTATAGACATATTACAATTACGCCCAATTACATTCCTTAAATAGTTATCAAATAGAGCAAGTCAAGATCTATAAGTATCTTGGGGTCATCTTTGATTCAAAACTGAATTTTCATGATCACATTGATTATATCGGTAAAAAGACAAAATGAAAAATTGGTTTTCTGTATCGACACAAGCACTGCTTCCCCCCCTATGTTTCGTTTGGAATTCATTAAAGCTACCATACTGCCTTTATTTGATTACTGTGACATTGTGTATAAATCAGCCCCCAGTACTGTACTGAAGAAGCTTGACTCAATGTATTACTCGGCCTCAGGATTTGCATTGAACTGCCCATATAGGACCCACCACTGCGATCTCTACATTGGGTCAAACTTAACTTTTCTTAACGATCGACGGCTTGTGCATCAGATCTTATTTATTCACGATGTACTTACAAAAAAACCAGCAGACGACCTGCTGGATATCCTCACTGTTTCGAAGAACAAATGTGACCTAAGGTCCTCGCTCATTTACCAGCTTCACATTCCTTATTGCCGTACAAACACTGGAGGAAGGGCCTTTTCTATTGATGCCCTCAGGGTCTGGAATGCTATCGCCAATAAACTGCAACTTGGATCACTACCTCTGAGATCTGCACTCAAAACTGCTCTTGAGGAGTTGTACACCCCTAGCTGCCACTGCTATGCAGAGTGGCCTGAAATCAAATGCATCGCTCCGGATGTCCGCTGCAGTGTATGATCTTGAATTTCGATTATAATGTGCTGATCTTTAAAGGTGCATTGAAAATGTTTGATTCTCCTGCTGATACTCCTGCTGTTATGGAGTGACTCATGCTGCCAGCTATGGCTGCAAAGTTTGGTTGTACATGTTATGTATATCGTTTATTGTTACATTTGAATCACAATTCCTATGAACAATGTTACATTGTTTTATAGCTTTATTTTGGTGATTTCGAAAACGTATGGTTAAGCCATGTTTGTTTGTTGAAGTACGGAGTTAGCCTGATAACTTGAATCTAAATTGTCTTGTGGTTGTTATTGTTTGACTTGCATCCCACTGGGATTTTTGCACACAGCGTTGATATGCGGTGTTTTAACTGGAAGACGTTGCTGTTTTTTCCTGGATGTTTCTGTTGCGCGTCGTCACGTTCAGATGTTTCTTGTTCATGTTTTTTGTTTGTTGCGGTTGCACCCGAGTCAAGAGCCGCATGGCTCACAGGGCTACACCAAATAAATTAAACTGAAAACTGAAACTGAACCGGTCCTGGGCCTCCCCGAGTTCGACTCAGCCTCAAATGAGTACTTGGTGCGGTGCGTAAACATCGCCACTGGGGAGACAAAGGCGGCCGGGCGTGGTGCTGGCCACCCACGCCCTCGTGTGCCGTGCCGGCCTTCATAGGTGCTCGCTAACAGCACTTGCCCCGACAGCCTGTGAAGGCTATCGAGGTGGGGGGGGGGATCTTTGTCTTTGTGCGTGTACAAGCGCGGTGTGTGCCTGCGTGCGTGCGCATGGGGCTCAGGCCCGGGCCACGGGGCATGAGGAGCGGGCGGGGGGGCAGAAGGAAGAGAAAAGCGCAAATCAAAGCGTCCATTTGTAGGACAGGAGATTAACGCCGCTTACAGGAGGAGCCCTCGTGAGGGGATTCGCGGACTCCGATTGAGACGTCGCCGCTCCGAACGTCGCTCATCAAACGAGCGGCCCGCGGCGGACAGAAAAGAAAAGGTGAGGGAGGAGGAGGAGGGGAGAGGGGGGGGCATGAAAGCGCGATCATAATCCCGGGAGAAATCCATAGGCTGGGCCTTCGAGGGCAAAGCCCACGGGCCAGCGATGGTCAGCTAACCCACGCCTCCTGGGCTCTGGTGGGCAAACGCGATTGGGCCCCACAAAGGTTTTTGTTGGGAGGACGCAGGGTCGTGCCCAAAGGTGGGAACGGGACTCTCGGATCGTTCCCACGTGCTCGTGGTTGTCTCGATTGTCGAAGTCAAAGTAAAATTGCCCCTCAAATGGGTCTCGCGCGAGCCTCCCGTTGAGCAGTTCTGAGCCAGCGGCGGACATTCTAAGTTCCCGTGGCAAAGGCGAGTCCTCTTACTTTATACAGCAATCGTACTGTGACGGTTCCACCTGAAGACGGAAGCTTGTGTTGCCTCCGAAACGTCGTGATTTTAATTTTTATTTTACTTTTATAAAAAAAAGTTTATTTAAAAAAAAATTTATTTTTTATTTTTTTACCTACGTGACTTTACCGAAAAAAACCTAAGAATATGAATCATTGCAGTCACGTAAGCTTCAAATCTAGAATAGGGGCGAGTCTGTCCATGGGAGAACCAGACTTGCGAGCGGCGCGGTGAAGTATGGTGAAAGAACTCCAACAAGACAGACGCGATGTGGAGAGGCCTCCATCCGATGCTGTGTTCATTCTTCTACGATAATCCACTGCCCGATGATGGAAGCTCTTTGGCTCGAACTGCCTCCATCCCATATTTCGATTGAAAGCTTTCGTGACTGCAGGGATTCATCTTCTTGGTTCTTTCTGTAAAGTAACGTAGAATGGAAATAATAAAATAATAAAAATAAAACATAATAAAATAATTCTCACTTATTATGTTTTATTTTTATTATTTTATTTTATTCTCACTAGTGAGAATTATTTTATTATGTTTTATTTTTATTATTTTATTATTTCCATTCTACGTGAATTTACCGAAAGAACCAAGAAGATGGCTCCATCCTGTCCACCCGTGAGCTCTCTGCCCTGCCCTTCCGTCCTTCCCCGTCGTCCTTCAAGTCGCCACGCAGCCGCCTCCCGATTCCTTCTTTTCTTTTTTAACGATCAGAGGAAACAAGAAGATGCTCGATTTAAAGCTTTCGTGACTGCAGGGATTCGTCTTCTTGGTTCTTTCGGTAAAGTCACGTAGAATGGAAATAATAAAATAATAAAAATAAAACATAATAAAATTATTCTAACGACGTTTCAGCCACAACGCAAGCAGCCGTCCTTAGGTGAAGAACAGGTCTGTCGAGAAGACAGACCTGTTCTTCACCTGAGGACCTTACCGAGAACCAAGAAGAAGAAGATGCTCGGTGTAGTCGGCACTTTGCTTCGTTCATCATTTCGTTTCCTTCGCCCTACGTCATTCTTCGGACGTTCACCACCCCCCCCCCCCCCCCCCCCCCGAGACCCACGTCCGCCTCTTCTGTGTTTTTCTGCGTTGGTCTCGGCGCGCCGTTTCCCCGACTTTTTCGGGACGTGGACCGCTCGGCCGATGGGAACATTTCCATAGAACACCTCAGCTAGCATTCAGCTTTCGCGACCAATATTATTAATAATCAACGTTTAACTGATTGGCCGTGTCGGGTGGTGGAGGGTTACGACACATTTATAAATAACGCGATCTAAACCCAAAAACGTTGATTACGCATTCACTTCTATCTCAACACCAGTAATAAAACATTTAGTAATATTACCGGAACATAACACAAATTACGCAGCTGTGAAGTTATATTAGAGGGGAAGGCATTTAGATGTGAGGCTTAGGGTAAGTTTAATCAGGGAAGTTTACCTAACTTAATTATTCAATTTTGATTTGAAGCTTTCGTGACTGCAGGAATCCAAACTCTTTGGTTCTTTCGGTAAAGTCACGTGGATAGAAAATTAATAGATCACGACGTTTCAATCGCAACAGAAGCGATCGTCTTCAGGTGAGAGAGAGCTACTGAAACAAGGTCTTATGGTAATAGGATTTTACCCTTTCAACTGGTACAGAAACATCATGTTTGCAATAACCACAACACAAGCAGTCAAAATGCAAACAAAAAAAATAACTCTGATTATGATAATGATATGCACTGTCCTTGAAGTTGATTGGTCCACACCCGAGACAGCTTTTCTAAGAGTCTAGTCTCCACTGGTGTTGGACCAGATGACGCCAAAAGGCGTACAACTCAAAAACAGCGCACTATCAGAGTATTGAGAGCTCGGGGTAAGCATTTACACTATGAGACCTCATTTACCAGTGGCAAAATATAGTAATAGGTTTTTTACCCTTTCCAGTTGAAAAGAGTTTTCCAGTTGAAAGGGTAAAACACCTATTACTATATTTTGTCACTGGTAAAGGAGGTATCATAGTGTCGAGGTCTTATGGGTGCAGCCTCAGGGCAAGAGGATGGGGCTAGAGATGGTCTGCCGGAGGCTGTGTATTTAATGTAATTATTACATTATTATTACATTAATTATTATTACATTATTATTACATTAAATATCACGAGTAAAAAACTAATTAATGTCCGAGACTAAATGTGTAACAAACGTGTGTTATCGTTATTGTCCGGATCAACGTGAGTTTGCATCGCAGCCCCGCTGATGACCTGCAGGGCTGGTCGCAGACTCTGAGAAGCACTGCTCACTCGGGACTTCTCTCTTTTCTGAAGCTGCTCTCCCTGCCTTCAAACCCCAAACTGATGTCCGACATCACCGCTCAAGCCTTCCCTGTCTCCCCCTCACGTCCCTCCTCCTCTTCCTCCTCCTCTCTCTCTCTCTCCACGAGTCCCCGGAACTCCACGCGCTCGTCAACGACGTTTCAGGCAACGGCTCTTCTCCATTGCACGTCAAGGACGTGAACGATGCGCTGTGAAAAAGGGACATTGGCCCGAAACGTCACCTCTTGTGTATGTTTTATGTTTCGCAGACAATGTTGTTGAGTTGTTGTTGAGTTGTTGTTGTTGTTGTTGTTGACCGTGCTCGTGCACCCACTGCCAACGTAGCAGCAGCATCACCAACTAACTCCACACGAGGGACTTCACGGCTGATCAGGGGCTGTTGTTATTATTATAATTATCATCACCCAGAGCACTTCTGCACTGTTTACGCACGTGTGGTGTCATCAGCGATTCGTCAGTAATTTGAAAGCCAACATTTGTTTGGAAATTTGTTTAGAAAACAGATCGCATGAGCGACAAACAAAACTTGCTTACTTTCAGCGATGCGTCTCGTGCCGGCTGGATTGTTACATCGCGGGGGAGATCGTTACGGCTGGCAGCGTCTTTGGGGAAGGGCCCTTCGTCCAGTAGCGGACTGGCCATGGTCGACGAGGACCACGAGGAGCGAGCGCGTTCAAAGTTCCACGGAGCATTGCGTCGCGAGCTCCCGACGTGACCAGAGCTACTCTCGACTCCGGTGACCCGTGGCTCCCCACGGCGCACTCGTTCCGCGCCCACCAACTATCGGGCGGACGCGGCGTGCAATCGGCGGCTTCATTGCCGTGCGAAAAAAATACCGGTACCGATAATAACGCAGCGTGATGGGGTCACGGGGTGTGGTGTTGAGATCACACACCGCTCTTGAAGACTTTATTGATTTATTTAGCGAATGCTTTTACGCAGTTAAGAGCAGCAGATACACAAGAAAAATAAGTAATTAAGTTGATCTATGTCGATGTTACGAGTGGACGTCAATTGATGTCATTGACAACAGGTCGCTAATAATGTGGCAGTCTGCCAGCGTTCAGTGTCTCAAATCCCACCTAAGTCTATTCATTCTGCGGGGGCATTATCCTGTTAACAAAGCACATCTGCTGCCTGGGTCATACGGATGAGCACTCTGTGACATCCTCATCTTCACCAGCATCAAGAGCGTGCTCTCTCGTCTTGATCTAAGGAAAAAAAATATTTGCAATTATCAAATCGTAAGTTATTCTAACATCCAACTCTCTCTTCCTCGCACGTGACAAGGCTGAGCTATTGCTACGCCGATTCATCGACTGAGTCCGTGCCTTGAAAGGAAATGCGGAATGAAAAAAAACGTGAATGAAGGAGTGATTCAACAAATGAATTATAGGTTCAGAGAATGTTGCTTTTTCCTTCGAATGCACTCAGGGTTTCCCCGGCGCGTTTCGTGGCCGTGCCGTGCGCGTGGTTCAGCACGATGCCCGTCGTGTCCCTCTCCCACGTGCCGGAGCGAAACGTCGGACATCGCGCCGAGCGACGCACGGCGCGGTGTCATAGGGCGTAGCCGCCGAGATGCTGTGGGGGCAGAGCGTACGAGAGGTTTCAGAAGCTGCGGCGGGCGAGAGGGACCTTCAGCTCTGCCGTCTCAACGGTTGCACCCCGGGCCACTTCTACCAACAAAGGTGGCAACGCTACGCTTCGTTTTTTATTTAATTTCGTCTGCAAAATTGGGTTTGTAATTCAGACACGACAAACATGCGTTGGAGGGATTTTATCTGTCCGTTGTGATGTCGTTGTGGGTTTTTTTCTAAGTTTGTTATTTATCTCACATCGCTCCGGAGCCGTAAATCTTTGCACGTGACCGCGACGTGAAAGAGTGGGAGCCGTCCCTCGAGACTTTTATTAAAAAATCTGAAGTTGCGTGACTCGTTCGGAATCGCATTACTCACCGCGAGCGAATTCTCTACATTCGAAAGCGACGCTTTATTTTAAAATTTTTGTTGAACTTCCGAGTGTCCCTTCAAAGTTGTCCTGAGCGAGATGCAACAGCGGGCCCAGCCCAAACTCGCGCCCTTGCACCCACGCGAATTCCCGGCGGCTTTCGTGCAGTCTCGATGGATCGTGAGAAGATCAACCACCACCACCACCACCGCCACCACCACCACCGCCACCGCCACCGCCACCACCACCGCCACCACCACCGCCACCACCACCGCCGCCACCGCCACCACCACCGCCACCACCACCGCCACCACCACCGCCACCACCACCACCGCCACCACCACCACCGCCACCGCCACCGCCACCACCACCGCCACCACCACCACCACCGCCACCACCACCGCCACCACCGCCACCGCCACCACCACCACCACCGCCACCACCGCCACCATCACCGCCGCCACCACCACCGCCGCCGCCACCGCCACCACCGCCACCACCACCACCACAGCTACCACCACCACCGCCACCACCACCGCCACCACCGGCACCACCACCGCCACCACCACCGCCACCACCACCGCCACCACCGCCACCGCCACCGCCACCACCACCGCCACCACCACCGCCACCACCACCGCCACCACCGCCACCATCAACGCCGCCACCACCACCGCCGCCGCCACCGCCACCACCGCCACCACCACCACCACAGCTACCACCACCACCACCGCCACCACCACCACCGCCACCACCGGCACCACCACCGCCACCACCGCCACCACCGCCACCATCACCGCCGCCACCACCACCGCCGCCGCCACCGCCACCACCGCCACCACCACCACCACAGCTACCACCACCACCGCCACCACCACCACCGCCACCACCGGCACCACCACCGCCACCACCACCGCCACCACCACCGCCACCACCGCCACCGCCACCGCCACCACCACCGCCACCACCACCGCCACCACCGCCACCATCACCGCCGCCACCACCACCGCCGCCGCCACCGCCACCACCGCCACCACCACCACCACAGTTACCACCACCGGCACCACCACCGCCACCACCACCGCCACCACCACCGCCACCACCACCGCCACCACCGCCGCCACCACCACCGCCACCATCACCGCCGCCACCGCCACCACCGCCACCACCACCACCACAGCTACCACCACCGGCACCACCACCGCCACCACCACCGCCACCACCACCGCCACCACCACCGCCACCACCGCCGCTTGTGCTAATTTTTTTAATAACCGCCGAGCCGCCCCCGCGTGTTGACTCTCTCCGCTAGGGCGTAATTAAAAAAAAATAAAACAAATACAGCCCCCGCGCCCGCAATCACGGCCGCGAGTTTTCAGCGTTGGGATTTTTTTTTTATTATTGTGGAGGACCGCAATAACGCTCGGCATCTTAGGAAAGGGAGAGCGGGGATTGCGGTGAGATCCCAGCCAGCTGGTCCTAAGCCCACGCCCAAACAGAAACCTCATAAAAATAGGGTTAGGGAGGCCTCTCCACTAATCCTCCCGCCCTGCCCCATTCAAATGATCGTTCCTTCAGTGGAGCGCCTCTCAGCTCCGCGAGAGAGTGAGAGAGTCGTACGTGGCCCGGGGCCCGTCCCTCCTCCTTCACGTACCTCCCGTACCCACGAGGGTCGCTCGCTCACCGCGAGCCCGAGGGGCGTCGCCCGCCCGGGCGATTCGGACTCCGTCCAGGCCGAGAAGAGAGACGCGGTTTGAGCGAAGTGGCCGGTTGTTGTGACATCATCGAAGTAATTTTTATTTTAAAAATTTTTTAACAAATGCTTCACGGCTCTCCGTCAAGCCGTGTCGGCCATGCGGGTGGTGTAACCATACTTCACCACACCGGTCAGTAGTGCGGCGTTGATGGAGTGGGGGGGGAGGCAGGACCGGTGGCCACTAATGATCGCCGGGGGCCGAGAATCGAACTCGGGTCGCCTTGCCCACGCAGCGATGCGCTAACCACTGCGCCACCACTCTGGTCCACACTAATTGGCGGCTGCAAATGCTGATCGTTCTCTCCACGTGAGGTGCTTTCGCTGCTGCGCTCGGCAGGAAAAAGAATCGACCGTGTTCGTCTCGACGCAAGTGTAAAACGAAAACTGTACGTTTGCTAAATATATTTAGCTCCGTCCTTTCATCCTCTCTTCAAAACGATCAACTCTGATCGTTCATTTCCGTATGTGCGAGCACCTTTCACGCAACTGCGAAGAGAAATAGATATCAGTTCTGTAAAAGCGTCTTTGACGATGATTCACGACCGGCTTTTGGGTCAGATCGCGTCAGTAAAATGCGTGTAGTCAACCCTCCGCCACCCGACATTTCCAGCGCATAAAGTTGTTACGTGGACAAACGTGCCCATTTATTTCGACTTCAGCACTAGCAGTGATGCGGAAAGCGATCCACAAACAATTGGCTACAGATGTGTCCCAAAAGATATCTGGTGCTGCTGAAGCGGCAATACATTGGCACGTTTGTGCATCACGTTTTGACGACTTTATTATTTGTCTGTGTCAGGTGGTGGAGGGTTTACGACACACATTTTAACTCATGCGATCTCACGCCAAAGTCACCTGTGAATCGTGGCATTGGTCACCAAAGCCCATGTAATGAAATCGTCTGGGAGAGTTGAGCTGCGATGGGAAATCATGGGAGTTTTGAGTCTCTAAAACATTGCAGCAAGCGCCACTAGACACTCAGATCATTACACTTACACCCGTCACTCCGCTGTCGTGCCGGCTCCCACAATGCACCACGCATTGTGTGACGTCATGAATCTAACACGCTGTTGCTGCTGCTGTTATTGTTATTTGATGAACTGTTGTGATGCACAAACAACATCGTGCATATGGTACGGGACAATTGTGTTTTTATTTTTGTTTTGTTTAAACCATCGCAATATCTTCAGCAAAAAAAAACAACCCCCCCCAACCTCACCAAGTCGTCACCCTTTTCTACTCTTTGGCTTTTTCGGTAAAGTCACGTAGGTAACAAAATCTAAATTAATTAAATCACGACGTTTCGGGCGCTACACAAGCATCCTTCTTCAGGTGGGGACAACGTCGTGATTTAATTTATTTAAATTTTTTCACCTACGTGACTTTACCGAAAAAAACCAAAGAGTATGAATCCTTGCAGTCACGAAAACTTCAAATCTAGAATCGTCACCCTTTCACCCAAAAGTGTCCCCTTCGAACGTTCTAGACCGCGATCACGTCCGGCACGAGTCGCCCAACAGATACAACTCGCGGACACGCAAACAAAACGCACGCGGTTGTGCGTGCGGGCGGTGGAACACATCCCACGTTCACGGCCGGGAACCAGCGGGGGGCAGCTCCCGCGTGACCACGGCGAGAAACGAGCAAAGCGAATCCCTCCATCAACCTCGTCCGCAAGGTGGTAGTCATTTCACACCGCACACACACCACACAAACACACACCACACAAACGCCACACACACACCACACAAACACCACACACACACACCACACAAACTCCACACACACATACCACACAAACACCACACACACACACCACACAAACTCCACACACACACACCACACAAACACCACACACACACACCACACAAACACCACACACACACACCACACAAACACCACACACACACACCACACACACACACCACACAAACTCCACACACACACACCACACAACCTCCACACACACACACCACACAAACACCACACACACACACCACACAAACACCACACACACACACCACAAACACCACACACACACACCACACACACACACCACACAAACACCACACAAACACCACACACACCCACCACACAAACACCACACACACACACCACACATACACACCACACAAACTCCACACACACACACCACACAAACTCCACACACACACACCACACAAACACTACACACACACAATCCCCACAAACACCACACACACATACCACACAAAACACCACACAAACACCACACACCACACAAACACCACACACACAAACACCACACTCACATACCACACAAAACACCACACAAACGCCACACACACACCACAGACACACACCACACACACACATACCACACAAACACACCACACAAACACCACACACACACACCACACAAACACACCACACAAACACCACACACAAACACCACACACACACACCACACACACACCACACACCACACACACACCACACACACACACACCACACAAACACCACACACACACACCACACACACACCACACACACACCACACACACACACCACACAAACACCACGCACACACACCACACACAAACACCACACACACACACCACACGCACACATACCACACAAACACACCACACACACACCACACAAACACCACACACACACCACACACACACACCACACACACACCACACAAACTCCACACACACACACCACACACACACACACCACACACACACAAACGCCACACACCACAAACACCACACACCACACACACACACCACACACACACACCACACAAACTCCACACACACACACACCACACAAACACCACACACACACACCACACACAAACACCACACACACACACCACACAAACACCACACACACACACCACACACACACCACACACAAACACCACACACACACCACACAAACACCACACACACACACCACACACACACCACACACACACACCACACACACCACACACAACACCACACACACACACCACACAAACACCACACAAACACACCACACACACACCACAAACACACCACACAAACACCAGACAAACACACCACACCCACACACCACACACAAACACACACACCACACACACACCACACACCACACACACCACACAAACACCACACACACACACCACACAAACAACACACACACACCACACAAACACCACACACACACACCCCACACACACACACCACACAAACACCACACAAACTCCACACACACACACCACACAAACTCCACACACACACACCACACAAACTCCACACACACACACCACACACACCACACACACACCACACACACACCACACACACCACACACACACCACACACACACCACATACACACCACACACACCACACACACCACACACACACACCACACACACACACCACACACACACACCCCACACACACACCACACACCACACACACACCACACACACACCACACACACCACACACACACCACACACACACCACATACACACCACACACACCACACACACACACCACACACACACACCACACACACCACACAAACTCCACACACACACACCACACAAACACCACACACCACACAAACACCGCACACACACCACACACACACACACCACACACACTCCACACACACACACCACAAACACCACGCACACACACCACACACACACACCACACACACACACCACACACACACCACACACACACCACACAAACACCACACACACACACCACACAAACTCCACACACACACACCACACACACCACACAAACCACACACACCACACACACACACCACACACACACACCACACACACCACACACACACACCACACACACCACACAAACACACACCACACAAACGCCACACACACACAACACACAAACACCACACACACACACACACCACACACACCACACACACACCACACACACCACACAAACACACACCACACAAACTCCACACACACACACCACACACACCACACAAACCACACACACACCACACACACACACCACACACACACACCACACACACCACACACACACACACCACACACACACCACACAAACTCCACACACACACACCACACAAACTCCACACACACACCACACAAACACCACACACACACACCACACACACACACCACACAAACACACAACACAACACACCACACACACACACCACACAACACCACATACACACACCACACAAACGCCACACACACACACCACACACACACTCCACACACACACATACCACACAAACACACCACACAAACGCCACACACACACCACACAAACACACCACACAAACACCACACACACACACCACACAAACGCCACACACACACACCACACAAACACCACACACACACACCACACAAACGCCACACACACACACCACACAAACACCACACACACACACCACACAAACACCACACACACACACCACACACACCACACACACACACCACACACACACACCACACAAACGCCACACACACACCACAAAAACACCACACACACACACCACACACACCACACACACACACCACACAAACGCCACACACACACACCACACAAACACCACACACACACACCACACACACACACCACACAAACGCCACACACACACACACCACACAAACGCCACACACACACACCACACAAACACCACACACACACACCACACAAACACCACACACACACACCACACACACACACCACACAAACACCACACACACACACTGGGTTACAGCCAGACCGCCGACCCGGGATTTTCGAACGCGCTCGGGACCTCTGCGGCCACTCGGCACGCGACGGAGACGTCCTCCATCGACGCCGAGCTGCCACGGTGAATCCCTCCCCCCCCCTCCCCATGTCCCCTCTACCCCAACGACGTCTCGGTGCGACGGCTCGCTCGGAGAGGTCCTTCTTCAGCTTCAACGCCTTTCGCGCGAGCAACCACCCCTCGCATTGTGCCTCTGTGCTCGTCTGTGCCCTCCCATGTGTGCCCTCTCTCTCGTGTGTCATCTCTCTCCCGTGTGTGCCCTCTCTCTCCTGTGCCCTCTGTCTCTCGTGTGCCCTGTCTCTTTTTTTTTACGATCAGTGGAAACAAGAAGATGCTCGGTGTAGTCGGCACTTTGCTTCGTTCATCATTTCGTAATTTTTTATTTTATTTTTTACAGTTTTAAAACTTTGCTTTATGTAAACCCTCACCTCTCGCTCACTCTCTCGGTCACTATCTCGCTCTATCTCGCTCTCTTTCTTTCAGCACGCAGCCATTCTCGCAGTCCGACGGCCTCCGACGGGTCTCGTGTGCCCTCCCGCCTGTGCCCTCTCTCCCGTGTGTGTCCTCTCTCTCGTGTGCCCTCTCTCTCGTGTCTTCTCTCCCGTGTGCCCTCTCTCTCCCGTGTGCACTCTCTCTCTCGTGCCCTCCCTCTCTCGTGCCCTCTCTCCCGTGTGCCCTCTCTCTCGTGTCTTCTCTCCCGTGTGCCCTCTCTCTCCCGTGTGCCCTCTATCTCGTGTGCCCTCTCTCCCGTGTGTCCTCTCTCTCGTGTGCCCTTTCTCCCGTGTGCCCTCTCTCTCTCGTGTGGTTGCTTCCCAACGCCCGCGGCTGCACCGCCGCGGTTTAACCGGCCCGAGTGAAGCGGTGCCGGCCACAAAGAGGCGCCTTGTCCACCCCCCACCCACCCCCCCACACCGCTTCCTCGCCTTCATTAGTTTGAGATTAAATTAGCGGCCCCCGTGGCAAATCGCCGGCACCCTGAGCGCAAGCACACACAGTGCCAATGCCCGAGCGGGCGTGATGCTTACTCTGCCCAAGTTCAACAATGCAGAATGCGTGTGAGACCCCGGACACGGATCCCTCGAATAGCCGCACGCACGCACACCACACACACACCACACACACACCACACACACCACACACACACAGCACACACACACACCACACACACACCACGCACACACCACGCACACCACACACCACGCACACACCACGCACACCCACACCACGCACACACCACACACACCACGCACACACCACGCACACACCACACACACTACACACACCACGCACACACCACACACACCACACACACTCCACACACACACCACACACACCACGCACACAGCACACACACAGCACACACACACCACACACACACCACACACACACCACGCACACCACGCACACACCACACACAAAACACACACACACCCACACACACACTACGCACACCACACGCCACGCACACACCACGCACACACGCCACACAAACCACACACACACACCACACACACACACTATACACACACCACACACACCCCACGCACAGACCACACACACCCCACGCACACACCACACACACATTACACACACACTATACACACACCACACACACCCCACGCACACACCACACACACCCCACGCACACACCACACACACATTACACACACATTATACACACACCACACACACCACACATACACCACACACACACACACCACACACACACACCACACAAACACCACACACACCACACACACACCACACACACCACACACACACCACACACACACCACGCACACACCACACATACACACCACACACAAACCACACACACACCACACACACCCCACACACACACCAGACTGGCACCAGCGGCGTCAGCGAACACAAGAGGGGTGTTTGCTGTGGCCAGCGCCACTCTGGGCTGCGTTTGTCTCCCCGGTTCTGAGGTTTTGTGGGGAGCGGTGGCGCAGCGGTCAGCGCTACGCTGCGCTACAAACCCGGCGACCCGAGTTCGATTCCCACTCACGGCCAACACCGTAGAAGTTCATCTGAACCGGTACCTGGGCCTCCCCCAGGTCGACTCAGCCTCAAATGAGTACCTGGTGCGGTGTGTAAAAATCGCCACTGGGGAGACAAAGGCGGCTGGACGTGGTGCTGGCCACCCACCCCCTCGTGTGCCGTGCCGGCCTTCATAGGTGCTCGCTAACAGCACTTGCCCCAACAGTCTGTTACAGGCTACACGGGGGATCTTTGTCTTTGATGTGTTCACACTGCGCCAGCTACTCCATCAGTCGCTGATGTGGGCAGGGGGCCTGGCTGGGAATAGACGGCATGACGCGAGGTTCACAGCGGCAGAGTTTTCCAGTCTCTTGCCCATTTGACGTTTCTCTCTCCGAGTGTAAACATAGATAGGCGGACGATATTCGCTTCCATTCACACGTCCACGTAAATAAAAAATATATAAGAAGTATTTCTTACACAGAGCCACCACCAGCCTGCAAGGGCTTCTGGGAGAGTAAAACACTCGAGTCACAGAGTGGCTGGAGTGGGGGGGTGTGGTGGGGGGGTGGGGGCTGTGGTGGGGGGGTGGGGGCTGTGGTGGGGGGGGGCTGTAGTGGGGGGTGGGGGCTGTGGTGGGGGGTGGGGGCTGTAGTGGGAGGGTGGGGGCTGTGGTGGGGGCTGTGGTGGGGGTGGGGGCTGTAGTGGGGGGTGGGGGCTGTAGTGGGGGGTGGGGGCTGTAGTGGGGGGTGGGGGCTGTGGTGGGGGGCTGTGGTGGGGGGCTGTGGTGTAGGTGCGGGTGTTGTCACAGGCTGGGCGTGGCATGCAGTTTGGCCCCGGGCGGGCATCCTTGTGATTGCGATGCAATCAAAGGGAAAGTCGCGGGCAGCCTTGGGGTCGTGGTGGTCGTCGTGGAGGTGATTGTTACGATGATCGCAGGTGGTGTTATTGGTGGTGGTGATGATGGTGGCTGCCGTGCAGGTGGTGTTATTGGTGATGCTGGAGAGAAAGACTTGCGGCTGTGTTAACCAAAGTGACGGCGGTGGAGGTGACGTTCGATTGCTTTGGTGGTGGCGGTGGTGGTGGTGCCGGGGGGTAGCGGCTTGCGGCGATGACACTGCGCGGGGTGACGACGGTGCTCGCCACGCTCCGAGTGGCAGCGGCGGCGGCAGCGGCTTGGGTTGGCGGTGGCAGCGGGAGGCGGATTACGGCATTCCATGCTCACCGCCCCGGCTACCGCCCGGCTAATATTGGCGGTGCGCGGCGCCCTGCCCGTCACGCCTCCACCCCCACCCTCCACCCCCTCGGTGTTGATTCAGGTGGAGGCCGCCGGCTTGCTCGCGCTTTCTGCACAGCGAGCAGATTTTTTTGTGTTTTGTTCCTCCGCCCTGATTTGTCTTCCCCTGGAAGCGGCTCCGACGAGGACAACCCCCAGGACTCTGGCGTGTTCCCCCTCCACCTGGAGCGGTGATACTGCCCGAGCCGTGGAGCCTTGCCGTGCCATGCCGTGCTGTGGTGCCGTGCCATGCCATGCCGTGCCGTGCCATGCCGTGCCGTGGTGCCGTGCCATGCCGTGCCATGTAACGCCGTGCCGTGGTGCCGTGCCATGTAACGCCGTGCCATGCCGTGGTGCCATGCCGTGCCGTGCCATGCCGTGCCATGTGGTGCCGTGCCGTGCCGTGGTGCCGTACCATGTAACGCCGTGCCGTGCCGTGCCGTGGTGCCATGCCGTGCCGTGCCATGCCGTGCCATGTGGTGCCGTGCCGTGCCGTGGTGCCGTGCCATGTAACGCCGTGCCGTGCCGTGCCGTGGTGCCATGCCGTGCCATGCCGTGCCGTGCCGGCCGAGCGGCACAGCCACGTACGCAGGGTCCGCACTCACGCAAGCCTCAAGGACCTCGGGGGCCTGGCCAGCCCAGGGCCTTTGGGCCTTGGAGAAGGCCTCAATTAAAACAAAACTAACTCGGTGCTCGACTTCAGCGCGAACGGTCCGGGAAATCTGTTCCAGGGATTGCTGTGGCCTCATTTTGTCCTCACGACATAGCGGCGGTGGTGATACTGTGCATGGGATTATAGTGATGCAGGGTGCAGTCAGATAGGGTTATTATGAATAGGTGGTACCTTGTACTCTCGTTGGAGTGCCTTACGCCAAAAATGATCTACTCCAAGCCAGCCTTGTGGCAGCGTTCTGGAAAATATCGAGTGGGAAATAAAGTTCTGGATACACGATATTATAACGGCTGGAATGTAACATTGCAGCGCTATGAAACATCCTCTGGTGTATCTTGTTGGTTCTTTCGGTAAAGTCACGTAGAAGGGAAGTAATAAAATAATAAAAATAAAACATAATAAAATAATTCTCACGACGTTTCGGCCACAACACAAGCAGCCGTCCTCAGGTGAAGACCAGGTCTGTCGAGGCGACAGCGTCTAAATGAAACACCACCACGCTTGGAGCGTCTATTTAAGCTGGGTGTAATATGGTCATCGAAGCCATATAGCATTGCCACGTGTATTACTGCCAGCGATGTTCCGAAACGAATATCGTTCTGATCGTTTTAACTTTTATTTATCTTAACGAACGCTGTCATATCGCGACTGCCGCTTGCTACTGTTCTCATGACCGAGTCGATGATCGCCCCCCCCCACCCCCCTTTCGGAATGAATCGGCCGTCACAGTATCCTGCAAACACGTGCAAGTCTTGGCGTAAACAAATGACGTGCGATTCGAACACCACGTTGGAAAACACTCGACACTGAATTAACTCGCGCGGCGAATGACAACGGCGTGCGTGGCATCGCTGGTGGGTAGCGGTAAATGGAAGGAATTTAATCCACAGAGCCCCCCCCCCCACCCACACATACAAACTATAACAGCCCCCCATCAGACCTACAACCCCACGAAGACGGGAGCCGCAACGCGACGCAGCTCTTCTGCCTCGTGCCGACGGCGGCGCAGCAAAGAGGGGTTTGCCGATCGATGATTTCTACCGACGCGGCGAGCGATGGAGGGTTTTCTCTTTTTTTTTACGATCAGTGGCAACAAGAAGATGCTCGGTGTAGTCGGCACTTTGCTTCGTTCATCATTTCGTATTTTTTTTTTATAAATTTGCTTCGTTCATCATTTCGTATTTTTTTTTATAACTTTGCTTTATGTAAACCCCCACCTCTCGCTCACTCTCTCGCTCACTCTCACTCTCTCTCTCGAGACAAATGCGGTTTCCTTCGCGAGCCGAATGAAAACACTCGAAGAGGAAGTGACCAATTCCATCCCAAGTTGGAGCCTCCTGCATCGAATCGTCTCGAGACTCACCAATGCTACCCCGTGTCAATAGACCGCTACTATTATTAGTAGTAGGATGATGAGTACTACTGGTGCACTGTGTATGGATTAAAGGACTTCATGTATTTCGATTTAAAGCTTTCGTGACTGCAGGGATTTATCTTCTTGATTCTTACGGTAAAAAAATAAAATTTAAATAAAACGTAATAAAATACAATTTTATTATGTTTTATTTTTATTCTTTTATTATTTCCCTTCTACGTGACTTTACCGAAAGAACCAAGAAGATGACATCATGTACTTTTCTATTATAAATTCCCTGCAGAAATAAGCGGGCGGGTTATTAGTAGTAGGATGATGACTACTACTGGTGCACTGTGTATGGATTAAATGACTTCATGTATTTCGATTTATAGCTTTCGTGACTGCAGGGATTCATCTTCTTGGTTCTTTCGGTAAAAAAATAAAATAAAAATAAAACGTAATAAAATACAATTTTATTATGTTGTATTTTTATTCTTTTATTATTTCCCTTCTACGTGACTCTACCGAAAGAACCAAGAAGATGACATCATGTACTTTTCTATTATAAATTCCCTGCAGAAATAAGCGGGCGGGTGCGCGGACCACAGACAAACGCCACCAGTACGTCCGAGAAACGTCAGTGACAACGAGCGGCCTAAGTGCTGGCGATGACGCGGCAGCCAAAGGAGAGGATAACACGCGGGAGAGGGCGGTTCGGGGGGGGCGGGCGATGGAACCGGATCGTGTGCAGGTGCAGGACCGATTGGTGCATACTCTTAGTTCTTTCGGTAAAGTCACGTAGGTAAAAAATGAAATTAAAATTAATAAAAAATAAAATCATAAAATCACGACGTTTCGGAGGCAACGCGAGTCTCCGTCATCAGGTGGGACCGTCACAGCGAGATTTGCTGCATCAAGTGAGGCAGGGATTCAAGATGCAAGCTCTTAAATACAAGTTAAGGGGGAGGAGCATCCCAGGACCAGCCGTGAAAAATGACTGAGGCTTGGGGAGAGCTTCGTCCAGCAGTGGACTGAGCATGGCTGGTGATGGCGTAGACACGAGACGCGTGAATTCGTGACAAAAACAAGATAAAAGACCCCCGTGTAGCCTTAAAAGGCTGTTGCGGCAAGTGCTGTTAGCGAGCACCTACGGAGGCCGGCACGCGGGCGAGAGGCCAGCACCACGCCCGGCCGCCTTCGTCTCCCCAGTGGCGATGTTTACACACCGCGCCAGGTGCTCATTTGAGGCTGAGTCGACCTAGTGGAGGAGGCCCAGGACCACGGTTCAGATTATCGTAACCGGCGTTGGCCGCGAAGCAGGAATCGAACTCGGGCCGCCGGGTTCGCAGCGCAGCGCGCCGACGGCTGCACCACCGCTCCCCGCTGTTCACGACACCCGCGCACACGGGGACACTTACACAATGGTCCCTCCCTCGACGAAGCTGCACCGACTGTCAGCGAGCACCGGTCAGGCCTGGCACGGCGTGCGAGGCCGTCTTGCGTCCGCTGCACCACGTAGCCCCGTTTCAGGCTGAGCCGACCTACGCGGGGCGTGCGCAGGCGACGTCTCAGCAACGGGACTCGCACTTGCGTTGTGCCTCGTGGCCGTGAGTTGCACCGCAGGGTTGCCATCATCAAATCCAAACTATTTTAAAAACTAAACAATTGTATTTGTATTTGACAAAGTAAGCCCCACGCTGAGCCGTTAAAGCCGTTTTGGAGAAGTGACCTCAACGAAGAAGTGGCTCATCGCGTTGAAATGTAGCAGCAGTCGAATACTCTCGAAGCTTCTAAATGTGGAGGGTGAAAACCGGAGGAGGATGCGGAGAAAATCCCACGCGACCACGGGGAGAGAAACTCGCAAACTCCAAATAACACAGCAGGCGTCAGGGTCGGGCGTGGACAATCCCCCGGTAACGGAATTAGTCAACGGAGCATAGAAACCCGACAAAAACAAAATGTAACACAGACGTCGCTCTGGGGATCTTCTGAATGTTTAATGCACAGCAGACTGGACGTCCTGGTCACGCATCACAACACTACATCGAACAACAACAACAACAGGAGGAGCATCAACACGCGGCCACAGCGTGTTCGATTCATCCCACTCTCTGTGTGTCTATGTTGTGTCTCTCTGTGTGTGTGTCTCTGTGTTGTCTCTCTCTGCTTGTGTGTCCGTCTGTGTGTCTATGTTGTGTGTGTCTCTCTTTGTGTGTCTGTCTGTGTGTCTCTGTGTTGTGTGTGTCTCTCTTTGTGTGTCTCTGTGTTGTCTCTCTCTGCTTGTGTGTCTGTGTGTCTATGTTGTGTGTGTCTCTCTTTGTGTGTCTCTGTGTTGTCTCTCTCTGCTGGTGTGTCTGTGTGTCTATGTTGTGTGTTTGTCTCTCTGTGTGTCTCTGTGTTGTCTCTCTCTGCTTGTGTGTCTGTGTGTCTATGTTGTGTGTGTCTCTCTCTGTGTGTCTCTGTGTTGTCTCTCTCTGCTTGTGTCTCTGTGTGTCTATGTTGTGTGTCTCTCTTTGTGTGTCTCTGTGTTGTCTCTCTCTGCTTGTGTGTCTGTGTGTCTATGTTGTGTGTATCTCTCTCTGTGTGTCTCTGTGTTGTCTCTCTCTGCTTGTGTCTCTGTGTGTCTATGTTGTGTGTCTCTCTTTGTGTGTCTCTGTGTTGTCTCTCTCTGCTTGTGTGTCCGTCTGTGTGTCACCGCTCGACCTGCTGACGACTGCTCGTGTTGCAATCGAAACGTCGTATTCTATTACTTAATTTGTTTTCTTTCGACGTGACTATAACCGAAAGAACCAAATAGTAGATTTCGTAATGTCACACAATGCGTGGTGCATTGTGGGGGCCGGCACGAGAGCAGAGTGACGGGTGTAAGTTGAAGGATCTTATTAGTAACTAATGGCGCTTGCAGCAATGTTTTAGTGACTCAAACTCCCATGATTTCCCATCTCAGCCCAACTCTTCCAGACGATTGAATTACATGGGCTTTGGTGACCAATACCACGATTCATAGGTGACTTTCGCGTGAGATCGCGTGGGTAGAATGCACATCGTAAAACCCTTCCTCCACCTGACAGCCAATGAACAAAGTTGTCACGTGATGAACAAAAAAAGTGCCTGTTCATTACCGGTTCATCTGATTTTGGTTTTTTGTGTTACTGCCAGGGAAACACCGGTGCGCGAATTATTTCAAACCTTGCGCCTCACTCTCCAACACGCCGGTGGCGCCGCTGAAATCCGTAAGCGAAGGGCGCGCGAGCTCGTCGCGTGAAAGCGTTCTAGAACAGTCTGCACGCGTTCTACAGCCGGCATCACCAGGCAGTGGCCAGAGATCGGCCGTTGCTTTCGTAACGCGAATTGGATACGACGCGATGGAGTCAACGGAACCACGTCGCGCGAGTCGGAACCAGCGGTGGTACGGCTGCCTCGGCCTGGCATCGCACAAAGCAGTGGGATGCTGCTGGATGCTTCTAGAAGCTACCCAGGCGCCTCTGCCTTTGTTCAGCATCTCGCGTTACGCATCTCGCGTGGTTATCGCGGACTCTGCTTTGCCCTGTCTTGTATATTATTGAGAGCGAGGTTTCTCTATCACGTGGTGCTCTTCAGGAACGCGACTGCTCCTACCGCGTTAGGTGAGAACAGGCTGTACTTGCTGATGCCATAAACACGCAACTGGGAATTCCGTTGCCCTGGAAGCGCACGAATAAGTTTACAACGTACGCACACACTCACGCGTCAGCCCCCCCCCCCCCCCCCCCCCCCCCCCCCCACTGACGATGATTATTATATCATTAATCATCCCTTATAGCCGCTGCACCCATGAAACTCCACAGCGATGGGCGACCATAAGAGTCAATAACGTACTAAACAATGACGAGCACACCCCCCCCACCCCGCCCCCCGCCGCCACCTATTTCATTATAAAGTCATGCTGCACACGTAACAAAAGACAAAGTCCCCCCACGTAGCCTCATAAACATCTCGGAGCCAAGTGTTGTTAGCTGGGAGACCTACGACGGCTGGCAAGGTCCTCCTCAAGGGGGTGTTGTGGCCACCACCACGTGTTCGTCTCTCCAGTACTCAGTCAAAGGCCAAGTGCGCCAAGCGAAGGCCAGGAACCACTTCGGATGTCACTCGCCATTGGCCGGGAATCGAACTCGGGTGTCACCGGGTTCGTGGCGGGGCATTGCTAAGCAAGGCACCGGCTGCTTCCTACCTCGACGGCTGGCACAGACAGACTGTCGGGGCCACGGCTTCATAGGTGTGGGCCAGCACCTCCGTGCAGGCTGGCACGGTGCACGAGTGGGGGTGGGGGATGGGGGGGTGCTGCAGCTAGCACCTTACTCTACTAGGTACTCATTTAAAGCTGAGTCAACCTCGGGGAGGCCAAGAATCAGTTCAGATATCACTCCCCCATTGATCTGAGGTCAAGGAGTTCACGGAGCAGTGCTAAGCACTGCACCCCGTAGGGACAAAGATAAAGATCCCCCGTATAGCCTTAACAGAGAGTTGGGGCAAGGGCTGTTTGCGAGTAGCACCTATGAAGGTCGGCACTGCACACGAGGGGTTGGGTGGTCAGCACGACGCCCGGCCGCCCTCTTCTCCCGAGTGGCAAGGTTTACATATGACACCAGGTAGTCATTTGAGGCTGAGTCGACCTAGCGGAGGCCCAGGACCAGTTCAGACAATCGTCACTGGTGTTGGCCGCTCGGGTAGAGACGAACCGGTCCACGCTGGAAACGCAGACGGAGATCACCAATCGATAATTTTTTATTTATTTTACAAGTCGCCCTTCTTAAAACCAAGGCCCCATGTACGTGAATTATTGTCCTAAATTTAAGCCTTTGAACCATCCAATCAAGTTCGTCTACAACCGCACGTTTGCGTAACGCCGACTTAGTTTTAATCTGTGAGCGCCAGGATAAACAGGTTAACGTATTAAGTTGTATTTTTTACTTTGGACAGCAAATAGTGACTGTCAATAGATTAAACGATTTACTTAGCTATCTTGTTGGCCTACCTGGCGGTAATCGTGGGCCAGGAGCCTGCGTGCCCCTTCACACCAAATATGAATAATATCAGCTTAATATCAGCTTGTTTGACGAAATCTCGACCAGGCTAAGAGAGTGGCTGCACGAAATGAGACTAAATGAATGCTCGGACAAGAGCGGAGTGGAGTGTTTATGGAAAGAGGGCAATGCGGCCTCTTGAAGACTGCGCCAAATTGGCGTGCGCTGTCCGCTATGACTCACGGATGAGACATACGGTGAACGATGATGAGGGTGCAGCAAAGAGTGAAGAGCGCGCAACAGAAGCACGGGGAGATGGACGCTTGAAACTCATCTAGATTTGAAGTTTTAGTGACTGCAAGGATCCATACTCTTTGGTTCTTTCGGTAAAGTCACGTAGGTGAAAATAGAAAAATAAGAATAAAAATACAATAATAAATAATGATACAAAATAATACATATTTCTTGCTCTGACTGTCCTACCTGATGACGGAGGCTTGTGTTGCTTCCGAAACGTCGTGATTTAATTGAGTTATTTTTATTATTTTACTATTTTATCATTTTATTTTTTACTTTATTTTATTTTCACCTACGTGACTTCACCGAAAGAACCACAGAGCTGGAGATGACGTTCAAAAAGAAGAACACGTGAGAATCGGAGCACGTCCGCAGGAGGATGACATCGTCCACCCTATCGAAGAGAGCTGGGCGATCTCGGGACACTTGCACGGGACGGCCTGGAACAACAGCGGAGCGGCAGCTTGAAGAAAAGAACTCGTTCCGAGAGGCACGTCCACCGGGGAGACGGAGCAATGAAACCGGCTCGTGTTGCGCAGGTGCTCGGTGTTTTGTTACGTGGCGAAGAGGGTGGTGACGACTGCTGCTGCTGCTGCTTGGGGTCAGGCCTTCATCCAGCAGTGGATGGGGCACGGCTGTTGACGATGAAATGTACACCGCGTGTAAGCGAGACGACGCACTTCGTGGGTGTTAATGAAACCTCTGGCTGCCGCTCGCCATCCCCTGCTCGCCCCGTGCTCCCGGAGAACCGACAGACGATATTCCGCTGGGCCCCAGTTGTAAGGTTAGCAAAATACTCGCCTTTTTTCGAGGGGGGGTGGGGTGGGGTGGGTGGTGGTTGCGGTGCAGTGACGACGCCTGCGTTTGATTAGCGACTCTCGCTGGGCCACCTCGGACGGTGTCTGCACGGCGGCTGCAGGCGGCGTCGTCTCTCAACCAGAGGTCGCAAACGGGTTTTGATTCCTTACCCGTACCTGGCCGCACCAGGGTCGCAAATAGGGGTCGGCACGGTTTGAACCGACTCAAACTGGTTTCAAATTGAGCAAACCAAACCAAACCAGCGACGACTGAACCAAACCAAACCAAAACCAAACCAAACTAAGCTAAACCAAACCTCTTGAGTTGGCTTGAACCGAAAAGATGCGCGGCAAACAATATTCGCATTCAATACAAATATCAAGTGTATTAATCGCTAATTTCTACGCAGGCTTTCTTCATATTGAGATTCACTAGCAAGTACTGGACGACGATGTCGTCCACAGCCATCTCCTCAAGCTTGGCACGCCCAATGTCCTTGAACGCAGTGTGGTAGTTCAATGGCAGTGAAACCCCAACACTAGGCAACATCCGCGCCCACGAGCGCACACACATCTCGGCCTTGAACGTGCACTTGTGCAGGTTTGGTCGGTCGAGAAAGGAGCGCTTGGCGGCCGAGTTTGCTCTCTCGGAGGGCACGGACGACGCCGGGATAGGCAAATAGTCGAGGGCCACGCGTCGCAGGCGCGGGTACTTGCCGCCGTACAGCTTCCACCACTCGACGACGTCCATGCTCAGGTCCTGAGTCGGCTCAAGCAGGAAGCGGTCGACCTCGGAGGCGGCGCCGTCGTGAGCGTTGGGCGCGTAGACCATGTCAAAGAGGATGTTAATGCCGCCACGCGGCGCCGAAGGTCGTCAACGCTGGGTAGCGCTGGTTGAGAATGTCCGTCATCATGTCCTTGATATTGCTGTACTCGGCCTTTACAACCAACCAAACTAGTTTGAGCCGGTTCCACCCTGTCCGAGCCAAACCGAGTCGGTTTTCGTAGCCCCAAACCAAACCGAACCAGTTCAAACAGAGCCAAACCAAACCGATTTGGTTCGGTTCAAACCGCGGTTTGGTGGTTTGAGCCAAACCGTGCCGACCCCTAGTCGCAAATGGGTACCCGTACCCTACCCGTACCCTACCCGAAATGAGTGACAGTTACTCACCAGTGACTCACGACCTACCCGTACCTGGCCGCACCAGGGTCGCAAACGGCTACCCGCACCCGTACCCGGCCGGGTACGGGTAGCCGGGTATCGGGTAGGGTACGGGTATCGGGTACCCGGTTGCGACCTCTGCTCTCACCCCCCCGCGCCGCTCTTCTCACTGCCTGTCTGCCCTCCTCGCTCGCTTGTCCTCTCGTCCTTTTCTCCTCTTAGGCCCAGCTATCGTCATCATTCTAGATTTGAAGTTTTCGTGACTGCAAGGGTCCATACTCTTTGTTTTTTTCGGTAAAGTCACGTAGGTAAAAAAATAAAAAAAATCGTAATCATCCTCGCGCCCACAGAGTCAGATCGTACGTGCTGTCTCATCGTACGTGTGTGCGTGTGTGTGCGTGTGTGTGCGTGTGTGTGGTGCGTGTGTGTGCGTGTGTGTGTGTGTGCGTGTGTGTATGCGTGTGTGTGTGTGCGTGTGTTTGTGTGCGTGTGTGTGCGTGTGTGTGTGCGTGTGTGTGCGTGTGTGTGTGTGTACCTGGTGCGTACCTGAGTACCTGGTGCGTTGTGTAAACATTGCCACTAGGGAGACAAAGGCGGTCGGGCGTGGTGCTGGCCACCCACCCCCTCGTGTACCGTTCCGGCCTTCATAGGTGCTCGCTAACAGCACTTGCCCTTACAGTCTGTTAAGGCTATATGGGGGGTCTTTATCTTTGTGTGCGTGTGTGTGTGTACGTATGTCGCACTTTTTCGCACCGTGCATAGCCAACCGTGCCAATCGGAGGTGCCCGGGGAAGAACAACAAACTGAACAGGAAAAGTAGTTTGAGTGAAATGAGTTTTCAATCTAAATATAAGAGTGCACAGTTACAGTGGCTGCTAATGTCGGAAAGAAGAGCGTTCCAGACGGCCGCAGAAGCGCATCCGAAAGCGCGCGATGCGGTGACATTGACACAGCGCCATGTCTATCGATATTGGCCATGGTACTGGTATGAACCTCCTGGTTACACCAGCCCACAGGGGATTATTGTGTCCGTCCGTCCGTCGTGCATCCAAAAATGGGAGGGGTGGGGCTGGGTGGAGAGGGGAGGGTGGGGAGGGGCTGGGTGGGGAGGGTGGGGAGGGGCTGGGTGGGGAGGGGGCTGGTCACCCCGTGGTGTCCTTATAAAACTCAACGTTTAACCTACTCACGCCAGCTTGTGCCCGCCCTCACAGTCGGGCATATTTGCGGAATACACCACGCCGCCGTTGACCCTGGCCATTGACCGAGCAACCCAACGTTCCTACCAGCTCCCTCCACAGCAGGAATGTGTTTATAAGCCAACGACTTAATCGTTGTCGTCGTCGTCATCGTCCGCGCCAGGCCGCTTGAGTCGACGCCGTTGGAGGAGCAGGACGAGCAGCAGGCTGGGACTGCACGCACGTGAGCGAAATGTCGAATGGTGAATTATCCGCACGCGCCAGGCAACTCCGGCGGAAAATTATTATTGCACAATCACAATTAATTTACGGAAACATTTAACATTTCACACACTCGTATGTTTACAAACATTGCAGTTTAGGTGCACTTCAAGGCCACGTGAAGTGTGGAAAGCGTGTTGGCACATACGCGTAAAAAAACACAAAGATGCCCCGTATAGCCCTACACGATTTTTGGGGCAAGTGCTGTTAGCGAGCGGCACCTATGGAAGCAGCCACGGCTCACGAGGGGGTGGGTGGCCAGCACCACAGCCTTTGTCTCACCAGTGGTGCTGTTTACACACCACCGCAGGTACTCTATTTAAGGCTGGGTCGACCTAGGGGAGGCCCAGGACCGGTTCAGATAATCCTCACTGGTGTCGGCCGTGAGCAGGAATCGAACCCGGGTCGCCGGCTTCGTAGCGCTGACTGCTACGCCACCGCTCCCCCACCCATCCCCTCCCCGTACACGCACACACACGCACGGCACACACACACGCACGGCACACACACACGCACGGCACACACACACGCACACACACACGCACGGCGCACACGCACCTACCCCCTTTATCGCTAACCGAATCAAAGGGGGCAAATGCAACGTAGGATATGGAACATTTCTGCTGTTGATTTGCGAGATCAGGCCGTGTCAATAGGAGCCAAGCCCCCCTCCCCCCCCCAGCGGAATGCGTTGGCCTCTGGGTTAGGGGGCCTGTCCCAGCGCCCGAGGACAGGGCCGACCTGCCCGGCTTCGCGACCCCACGGGGCCTTGTTCCAATTGACTCGTGAACCCGCTCGTCGGCATCTCTCCCGGCAGGAGGCTCGCCAGGGCCCGCGTTTCGCTTCTGGTTCGGAGGTGAGACGGGGAGACGCGCGGAGAGACGGGGAGGTGAGACGGGGAGAAGAGATGTGGCACCGGGATGAAGGATGTTAAAGCATCGTCATCGCTACTAGCGTCGTTGTCGAAATGAGCATCGTTGATTTCTTAATAAATACAATCATCACCATCATCATTATCATCTAGATTTGAAGCTTTCGTGACTGCAAGGTTTCATACTCTTAGGTTTTTTCGGGAAAGTCACGTAGGTCAAAAAATTAAATTTAAATTAATTAAAGTAAAATACAAAATCACGACGTTTCGGAGGCAACGCAAGCTTCCGTCTTCAGGTGGAACCGTCACAGCACGCTTGCTGTATCAAGTAATGATATCAAGTAATGAGACAGCAATCGTTGCCTCCGAAACGTCGTGATTTTTTTTATTTTACTTTCATAAATTTTATTTTTTACCTACGTGACTTTACCGAAAAAACCTAAGAGTATCATCATCATCATCGCCACGATAGCTAATGGGAATGCGGCACAATTGTGCACAATAGCGCTGCTATGAAAGACGGTGGCAATCACTGCTTCGCCCTCGTTCAAACCCTATCCCTGACCCCAAAACCACCCCCAACCTCAACCGGAAACCTTACCCTATCATATCCCGAACTGCTAACCTCAACCATATTCCTCATCTCACTCCTATCTCCTCTAACCCTAACCCCGACCCAATACCAACCAATCCCAACCGTATCTCTAACTCCTAAGCTCAACCATAATCCTATCCCTAACTCCTGACCCCAACCCTATAACCCTAACCATCCCGATCTTATACCTCGCCCGAAATCCCGGCCATATCCTTAGCTCCTAGCCTCAACCCTAACCCTTATCCCATCCCGTTCCGCCGCCCCCACTCGCGTTGTTCCATTGAACTTCGCGGTGCGTTCACTCACGAGGCCTCGAGGCCACGCGGGTGAACGAACGCGGCGTTGTTGGTTCACTGCGCGTCTGCATTGCGGCGCTACGGAGAGAGGAAGATCGTGGCTCTAGAGGAGAGCGTCGCGCCTGTGAGAGAGAAAGAGAGGTAGAGAGACGCTCGCATGCGTGGTGGCTTCCCGCAACAAGGCTCGGCATTGCACGTCGATTCATCATAAAGGCTTGTGTTCTTTTTGGGGGGGAGGTGGTAAGATCTCGTGAAGTAGAAATGCGTTTTCTTGGTTCTTTCGGTAAAGTCACGTAGAAGGGAAATAATAAAATAATGATAATAAAACATAATAAAATAATTCTCACGATGTTTCGGCCACAACGCAAGCAGCCGTCCTCAGGTGAAGAACAGGTCTGTCGGAAAGACAAACTCCACGCCGCTGCTCGAGTTGAAAGTGCACTGGCTTTCCGACAGCCCTGTTCTTCACCTGTGAACGGCTGCTTGCGTTGTGGCCGAAACGTTGTGAGAATTGTATTTTATTATGTTTTATTTTTATTATTTTATTATTTCCCTTCTACGTGACTTTACCGAAACAACCAAGAAGATGAATCCCTGCAGTCACGAAAGCTTTAAATCGAAATTTAGGAATGCGTTGTTAGCCCACCACCTGACACGGCCAATTAGTAAGGTTTCTCGCGTGAACAACACGTGCCAATGAGTGACTGCTTCAGCACCACCGGCGTGTGCTGGACGAGTAACCCCCACCGCATTTGCAATTCGAGTGAACGACGTTTCGCTGCCCATTACAACCAGCTGCATCAGCTCGGAGCACGCAACCATCGCCGCAATCGTCACGCTGCTTTAGAAAACCGCACCAGCGGGACTCACATCGGACGATGTCATTTTTTGAAAAGTTTGGCTGGCTGGCTGGCTGAGACGCGGTGGGTAAGTCACCGCACAGATCTGCATGGTGATGTCACCCTCACCCCACAGCGTCGAGCCCGGTTCGTGCATCGCGCTGTCGTCATCCCCCCCCCCTCTGCCCCCCCCTCTGCCCCCCCCCCCACTCTGCCCCCCACTCACCCTCCACCCCGGCCAGCGCGCGTTGAAGAGCCCAATGGGAGCGATTCCTTTCTCGAACGAGGCTTGAGACGAAAGTGCTCATCCCCTGCTTGGAGGCTCTGAGCCAGCGATGGGAATTACACATTACTATGGTGGGGGGGGGGGTGTCCATCCATACAGAACTACGACCGTTGACTTCCCCCCCAACAATGTGGTACCAATTTATTTACCGCGGAGGGATGATGGGCCGAGTTCAACCGCACGACCGCTGAGCCGCCCGTCCGCGCCTACTACGTTTAGCGGCCTTTACCCACAATCCCCGGGACTTACGGTCATTAATTACAACCAAGCGCGCGCGTTCGCAAAGAAATACAAACTCAAAATCTGCGAGCATGGGGGAGGGAGGGGGAGGGAGGGGGAGGGTGGGGGAGGGTGGGGGAGAGGGGGAGGGAGGGGGAGGGTGGGGGAGGGTGGGGGAGAGGGGGAGGGAGGGGGAGGGGAGGGAGGGGGAGGGTGGGGGAGGGAGGGGGAGGGTGGGGGGGGTGGGGAGGGTGGGGGAGAGGGGGAGGGAGGGGGAGGGGGAGGGAGGGGGAGGGTGGGGGAGGGTGGGGGAGGGAGGGGGAGGGAGGGGAAGGGAGGGGGAGGGTGGGGGAGAGGGGGAGGGAGGGGGAGGATGGGGGAGGGGGGGAGGGTGGGGGAGGGTGGGGGAGGGAGGTGGAGGGTGGGTGGGGGAGGGTGGGGGGGTGGGGGAGGGAGGGGGAGGGAGGGGGAGGGAGGGGGAGGGTGGGGGAGGGAGGGGGAGGGTGGGGGAGGGAGGGGGAGGGTGGGGGAGGGGGGGAGGGAGGGGGAGGGTGGGGGAGGGAGGGGGAGGGTGGGGGAGGGGGGGAGGGAGGGGGAGGGTGGGGGAGGGAGGGGGAGGGTGGGGGAGAGGGAGGGAGGGGGGAGGCGGTGCAGGCAGCGCTCCGTGTCCGAGTGGGCGAGCGGGCAGCACATCGGGCGCATTGTGCGACGGCGGCACAAGGGTCACATTGTGCGGCCCACGTGTCAGGTTACGCTACGCACGTGGTCTGCGTGCGTGCGTGCCGACCACGGGCAGCAGCAGCAGCATCAGCATCAGCACCATCATCAGCAGCAGCATCATCAGCAGCAGCAGGGGGGGGGCACAAGAGCTCAATCCCGCCGAGCGATCGTACAAAGACGTGGAACGCCAACTACTAAATGCGTCCACGTAGCTTGGGAGGGTTCAGCAGCAGCGCACCTGAGCAGCGTGCGAGGCAGCGTGGAGCGAGGGATGTGTTGGCGTTGCGCCGGGAGACAGCGGAGAGGAACGCGATGATCGAGAGGAGGGACGCAGGCAGACGACATCGTTGGAACGTCTACGAAAAATAATCCGCGCGTGGGCAGGACACGTGACGGCCCCCGGAGGAGATGATGGAGCGAGGCGGAACGACGGCGGTCAAGCAAACGGATCGGCATCCGAGAGGACAACCACCGGGGGGGAGATGGAGCGATGAAATTAATATCGATTTGAAGCTTTCATGACTGCAGGGATTCATCTTCTTGGTTCTTTCGGTAAAGTCACGTAGAATGGAAATAATAAAATAATAAAACATAATAAAATAATTCTCACGACGTTTCGGCCACAACGCAAGCAGCCGTCCTCAGGTGAAGAACAGGTTTGTCGATAAGACATTCAGACTCTGTCTTATCGACAGACCTGTTCTTCACCTGAAGACGGCTGCTTGCGTTGTGGCCGAAACGTCGTGAGAATTATTTTATAATGTTTTATTATTTTATTATTTCCATTCTACGCGATGACTTTACCGAAAGAACCAAGAAGACGATGAAATGAAGTTTGCGTGCAGGCGCCGGGGTGGATCATTGCAGCGCGTGATCGTGAGAGGTGCCGGCGGGATGTGGAGGTCATCATCCAGCAGCGGATTGACCATGGCCGATGATATATATATTAATAAAACGTCTCACAAACAAACACAGACGCTCACGCACGTTTTGAGTAGCGATTGTAAACGCAATCGATTGTAAACACACATTGTAAACACAATCGATTTGTCGGTGCGATGTTTCTACTTGTCGGGCGGAGGGGTGTAAAGTCTCACCTCTGTTTCCCGTGTGTGTTGCTGGACGGGAGATGATGGGCAAGGGGCGGGAGGGCTTGGTGATGCCATCGGCATCATCAGACGTCACTTGACCCGGTGGCTGAGGTCAGGGCGCTGAGCTGACACCGCTGGAGGCGCGGGTTCGAGCCCAGGCAGCTGCCCCGTGATTGAACCGGTTACTGAGTGTCGCGTGAGTCGATGGTCGTCGGCCTGATCAGCAATGACTGCACAATAACAACAACAACAACAACACAACTACGGTATTGGGCTTTGCACTCGAATGTGGCCCAATTCGATGCGTGGCAATTTTGACGGCCGAGCGACGGACAATCTCGTAGCATTCTAGATTTGAAGCTTTCGTGACTGCAAGGATTCATACTCTTAGGTTTTTTGCGGTAAAGTCACGTAGGTAAAATAATAAAGAAATACAATTTTTATAATAGCAATAATAATAAAGAACATTTTTTTATGAAATAAAAGAAATAATTGAAATACATTTTTTCTATTATTTTTATTTTGTATAATTTTTTTATTTTACCTAGGCGACTTTACCGAAAAAACCTAAGAGTATGAATCTCGTCGCAGATTGTGCGGATTTTTTCCGCAGCTATCTCCTGTGACACTCCCGGTCGGATTCTTCGTCTGATGAGGCGTCAACCGAGAGCGCAAAATTGGAATGAAATTGGAAGAAAGAAAAGACCTCGATTATACTCGTTGGTTCTACCCACGTGACTTTACCGAAAGAACCAAAGAGTATGGATTCCTGCAGTCACGAAAGCTTCAAGTCTAGATTGAACTACCTCAATTATATTGAAGAAAAAAAAACAAATAGGTTAACCAAACATACATTCTGCGACCCAATGGGTGTTATTTAACAAGACATTGCAGACCCCTACAGAATATGTGTGTGTGTGTGCATATGGGTAGCGGTAGTGTAGCGGTTAGCGCGCTGCGCTATGAACCTAGCGACCCGGGTTCGATTCCCGCTCACGGCCAACACCAGGTGACGATTATCTGAACCGGTCCTGGGCCTACCCTAGGTCGACTCAGCCTGAAATGAGTACCTGGTGTGGTGTGTAAACATCGCCACTGGGGAGACAAAGGCGGTCGGGCGTGGTGCTGGCCACCCACCCCTCTGTGTGCCGTGCTGGCCTTCATAGCTGCTGCTCGCTAACAGCACTTGCCCCTACAGTCTGTTAAGGCTATACGGGGGATCTTTATCTTTATCGTATGTACACAAGCAAGTCCGCGAGCTGCGAACCTGGCGACTAGAGTTCGATTCCCGCTCACGACCAATAACAGTGGCGAATATCTGAGCCGGTTGTGGGCCTCCCCTAGGTTGCCTCGGCCTTACGGGCGACAAAGGGCGGCTGGAATTGGTGTTGGCCGACCCCCTCGTGTGCCGTGCCAGCCTTTATAGGAGCTACTCGCTAACAGCACTTGTCCCAACAGTCTGTAAAAGACGAAACGAGGGAGTTATATGTTAACTTTGGATTGTATACAAAAGATCAAGACAAGTGCTGTTAGCGAGCACCTATAAGGCCGGCACGACACACGAGGGGGTGGGGTGGCCAACACCACGCCCGGCCGCTTTTGTCTTCCGAGTGGAAATGTCAACACACCGAAACACGTACTCAGTTGAGGCCCAGAACCGGTTCGAGTAATCGTGGCTGGTGTTGGCCGTGAGCGAGAATCGAACTCGGCTCACCGGGTTCGTAGCGCAGTTCTAAATGTGTGTGTAGACTCGTGTGTACAGACGGTCGCACACACACACACCGTGGGAGACACTCAGTAGGCGGGTAAGAGCGTTTGAAGAGCGCGGAACATGGGGGAGGTTAAACGAAGTGGCTCAGGGTGGCCACACAAACGAGGGTGCTTTTCACCAATTGGCAGACGCAGGCCTCCCACACGGCGCTCCCATCGCACCGCGCTACGGCTCGGGGCGCCCAGATGGGACCGCTCCCTCCTCCTCCTGCTGCTGCCTCCTCCGCAATGTCTCCCCCCCCCCCCCCCCCCCCCATCGTCGCCACCCTCCCCGTGCTGCCCTGCGTCTCTCGTGAGGGTTTCCCACCACGCAACGTGTTTGTTCTCGCCCCGGGGGCTCGCCGGGGAACCCGCGAGTAAGTAGCGCTCCACTTGCCGGCCGGAACGACGCCCTCCGTGGAATTCTTTGGGGCACTCCGCAGCCGTCTCGCCTCCGTTTGGCAACGTCGGGCAGCGTAGGGGTCACGCCAGAGGTCGCAAACGGGTTTTGATTCCTTACCCGGCCGCACCAGGGTCGCAAATGGGTACCCGTTCCCTATTCGTACCCGTACCCTACCCGAAATGAGTGACAAACGGTTACTCACCGGTGACTCACGGCCTACCCGTACCCGTACCCGGCCGCACCAAGGTCGCAAACGGCTACCCGTACCCGTACCCGGCCGGGTACGGGTAGCCGGGTATCGGGTAGGGTACGGGTATCGGGTACCTGGTTGCGACCTCTGGGTCACGCCGGCTTCGTCGTTGCACAGAGGGCCGGTGCAACGCGTGAAGAGAGAGAGAGAGCCCATTTCGTAGCCGTGTCCAATACTCAAATATTGTGAACTTAATGTCACCGCCGCTTGAAAAGTTGGCGCAGTTACGCGCAGCGCTTCGTTGCGGCCGCAAACAGTTTTTTATTCTGGCGCGGCAAATCCGACGTCGCCTCATTTCGCGTGTTTCCACGGGTAGAGGTTTTATAAACCTGTCCACGGGATGACAGGAATATCGGGTACAATGGTTTAGGACGATTACGAACAAGCGGTACTCGAGTTGCAGTGCCTCATGCCAATAATCCCTGCTCCAAGTCGGCCTAGCAGCGCTCCCAAAGATATCTGAGTGAGAAATTAAGCACTTTGAATATACCAGAGTGTGACATGTTAACACACACAATGTGACATGTACACACACACACAATGTGACAGACACACACACACAATGTAACAGGTACACACACACACAATGTGACAGGCACACACACAATGTGACAGGCACACACACACACAATGTGACAGGTACACACACACACAATGTGACAGACACACACACACAATGTGACAGACACACACACACAATGTGACAGACACACACACACAATGTGACAGACACACACACACAATGTGACAGGCACACACACACACAATGTGACAGACACACACACACAATGTGACAGGCACATACACACACAACGTGACAGGCACACACACACACAATGTGACAGACACACACACACAATGTGACAGGTACACACACACACAATGTGACAGGTACACACACACAACGTGACAGACACACACAATGTGACAGGTACACACACACACACAACGTGACAGGCACACACACACACTGTGACACACACACAAAATGTGACAGGCACACACACACACAATGTGACAGGCACACATGCACAATGTGACAGGTACACACACACACAATGTAACAGGTACACACACACACAATGTGACAGACACACACACAATGTGACAGGCACACACACAATGTGACAGGTACACACACACACAATGTGACACACACACAATGTGACAGACACACACACAATGTGACAGGCACACACACACAATGTGACAGACACACACACACAATGTGACACACACACAATGTGACACACACACAATGTGACAGACACACACACACAATGTAACACGTACACACACACAACGTGGGGGGTACAACGACTTCCATACGACGCTTGCCAACGTGATTCATTCGAACTTAATTTGGAGCTTTCGTGACTGCAGGAATTAATCTTTGGTTCTTTCGGTAAAGTCGCGTATAAAGAGAAAATAATAGATTAAATACTAGCATACGACGTTTCGATTGCAACACAAGCAATCATCATCAGGTATAAATTAAATAGAAACACAAATCTAGTATACTTAGAAATGTTATGTAATACAACAGAGAGTCGGATACCATAACAGCCAACACCCTACCTGGTTGATTACGTTCTTCCTGAGAATGATAAATTTGAGAGAGAGATGCATTCGTTTTATTTGCAGAGACCGGCTGTGAAACACGGATCACACAGACAGTGAATTGACACGGTGTGCAACAGGAGTTTTGTTCACAAATTCCATCACATTGATAATTCAGCACGAATACGTTCTGGCTGGGCTTGTGTAAATCATGTCTTGGTTTGGCTCTCATTAGTTTGCACATTGCACATTACCCACAATGCCATGCCCTCTGACTACCGCCAATGAAGACGCTCTTGGGCTGTGATCTATGTATCTCTGTGTAACTCTATGGATCTCTGTGTAACTCTGTACATCTGTATGTAACTCTATGTAACTCTATGGATATCTATGTAACTCTATGGGTCTCTATGTAACTCTATGGATCTCTCTGTAACTCTGTACATCTCTATGTAACTCTATGGATCTCTATGTAACTCTATGGATCTCTCTGTAACTCTATGGGTTTCTCTGTAACTCTATGGATCTCTATGTAACTATATGGATCTCTATGTAACTCTATGGATCTCTGTGTAACTCTATGGATATCTGTTTAACTCTATGGATCTCTGTGTGACTCTATGGATCTCTATGTAACTCTATGAATCTCTATGTAACTCTATGGATCTCTATGTAACTCTATGGATCTCGATGTAACTCTATGGATCTCGATGTAACTCTATGGATCTCTGTGTAACTCTATGGATCTCTCTGTAAATCTATGGATCTCTCTGTAAATCTATGGATCTCTATGTAACTCTATGGATCTCTCTGTAAATCTATGGATCTCTCTGTAAATCTATGGATCTCTATGTGACTCTATGGATCTCTGTGTAACTCTATGGATCTCTATGTGACTCTATGGATCTCTATGTAACTCTATGGATCTCTATGCAATTCTATGGATCTCTATGCAACTCTATGGATCTCTGTGTAACTCTATGGATCTCTATGTAACTCTATGGATCTCTATGTAACTCTATGGATCTCTGTGTAACTCTATGGCTCTCCAAGTAACTCTATGGATCTCTGTGCAACTCTATGGATCTCCATGTAACTCTATGGATCTATATGTAACTCTATAGATCTCTGTGTAGCTCTATGGATCTCTGTGTCACTCTATGAATCTCTATGTAACTCTATGGATCTCTGTGTAACTCTATGGATCTCTGCGTAAATCTATGGATCTCCATGTAACTCTATGGATCTCTGTGTAACTCTATGGATCTCTATGTAACTCTATGGATCTCTATGTAACTCTATGGATGTCTATGTAACTATGTATCTCTGTGTCACTCTATGGATCTCTGTGCAACTCTATGGCTCTGTATGCAACTCTATGGATCTCTATGTAACTCTATAGCTCTGTATGTAACTCTATGGATCTCTGCGTCACTCTATGGCTCTTTGCGTGATTCTATAGATCGCTGTGTAACTCTATGGATCTCTATGTAACTCTATGGATCTCTATGTAACTCTATGGATCTCTATGTAGCTCTATGGATCTCTGTGTAACTCTATGGATCTCTGTGTAACTCTATGGCTCTCTGCGTCACTCTATGGATCTCTGTGTAACTCTATGGATCTCTGTGTAACTCTATAGATCTCTATGTAACTCTATGGCTCTCTGCGTCACTCTATGGATCTCTATGTAACTCAATGGATCTCTGTGTAACTCTATGGATCTCTATGTAACTCTATGGATCTCTGCGTGACTCTATGAATCTCTGTGTAACTCTATGGCTCTCTGCGTCACTCTATGGATCTCTATGTAACTCTATGGATCTCTATGTAACTCTATGTATCTCTATGTAACTCTATGGATCTCTGTGTAACTCTATGGATCTCTGCGGGACTTTATGGATCTCTATGTAACTCTATGGATCTCTGTGTAACTCTGTGCCCTGTTAGGGCCACCACTCACGATATTCTTGGGCTGCGGTCGTCCTTCCTTGCAACAGAGATGCTCAGCTCGATGGCTGAAATAATAAAGTCCGAATCCGAGCGTCAGCATAGCAGAGCGACGGGCAAAGTCGATGACAGGAGGACAACAGCGTTCAGACACGGGGCGGTGACGGACAGAGCGACAACGAACTCTAGGTTGGGCAGTGCCAGATGCCAGGCAGACAGAGACAGACACAGTCAGTCACGTAGACAGACAAACAGGGACCCTGGCAGGGAGGCAATGCCATAGACACGCGATCATTGACAGGCGGCGGGGCAGAGAGGGGGAGCAGCGATGTGCTAAACCCAAGCGACGAGAGGCACACATCTTCTCGGTTCTTTCGGTAAAGTCACGTAGAAGGAAAATAATAAAATAATAAAAATAAAACGTAATAAAATAATTCTCACGACGTTTCGGCCACAACGCAAGCAGCCGTCTTCAGGTGGAGAACAGGTCTGTCGAGAAGGCAGAGTCTGAATGAGAGAGAGAGGCACACAGACAATGATGTAGCCAACAGAAGTGGCAGACAAGCAGACGGACACAAAGTGACAGGCGGGCAATGATGTGAGCGGTGACACATCGATAGACAGGACAGCAAAACAGCAAGACGGACAGACATGAACTGACAGTGGGGGAGGGGCGGTGGGGGGGCGGAGTGGTAATCAGAAGCAATGACAGGAAGATAGACAGACCTGGCAGCGTTGATGCAAAAGAGATGCCATGACGGACGCATGGACAGAGGGGCAACGACCTCGAAATAACAAATGACAGACAGACAGACAGCTGGAATGGACGGGACGTTAGCGACACGGAGGCAATAACGTGCGGCGGCAGTGACAGGCGGACAGACGTGTGGTGACATACCGAGACACCGCGACGGACAGTCGACCCTGACCCCTGGAGATCGAGGCGATGGTCGATTACGGAGCGAGCGAGCGAGTGACAGCCGCGGTCCGTCACCATCGTCATCATCATCATCGCCGCTCTGCCATCGTCATCATCGTCATCGTGATCCCCGCACAGGTCAGAGCTGGAGGTTTATTAGCGCAGCCACGAGACTGTCAGTCAATCTTTAGAATTGCTCTTTTATGTGGTTTGTTTTTTTCGTCCTTCCGATTAGCACGGCTGGCTATGTACGGTGCGAAAGAAGTGCAACGTACGCACGCGCACACAAACGCCGTGTTGACGAGTCACCCGCTCGCCTCCGCAGCAGAGGGGGGGAGGGAAAGAGCGGCGAGTGACGTTCCCACGTCCGCACCGAGCGCTCAGTTCAGGCTGAGTCGGCTCGTGGAGGCTCAATAGAAGTCCCGATGCCGACTGCTGCCGACGTCGAGTCGTCGCCACGATTCAAAGCCCCACAAGTCGCCGGGTTCCCATCGCAGTTAAAACTCCTGCGCCAGCACTTCTGCACGCGTGAAGAAAAAAAAAAGACAAAGGTGCGTGCCCCCGTGTAGCCTGTAACAGGCTGTTGGGGCAAGTGCTGTTGGCGAGCACCTACGAAGGCCGGCGCTGTGGCACACGAGGGGGTGGGGTGGCCAGGACCACGCCCGTCCGCCTTTGACTCCTCAGTGGCTCATTTGAGGCCGAGTCGACCTAGGGGAGACCCAGGACCGGTTCAGATAATCGTCACCGGTGTTGGCCGTGAGCAGGAATCGAACTCGGGTCACCGGGTTTCGTAGCGCAGCGCACCAACCGCTCCCACACGAACACGCACACACACCAATACAAACTCGCCCCTCTTACGTACACACAGGCGCACATACCCGGACACAACACGCAAATGCACAATAACTACCGTGCTCGAACAAATGCACACGCACGCACGCACGCGCGCGCCCATCCATGCACACTTGCGCCGTGATCACGCGTGCACATGCACACACTCTTGCGCCGTGATCACGCGTGCACATGCACACACTCTTGCGCCGTGATCACGCGTGCACATGCACACACACTTGCGCCGTGATCACGCGTGCACATGCACACACTCTGGCGCCGTGATCACGCGTGCACATGCACACACTCTTGCGCCGTGATCACGCGTGCACATGCACACACTCTTGCGCCGTGATCACGCGTGCACATGCACACACTCTTGCGCCGTGATCACGCGTGCACATGCACACACTCTTGCGCCGTGATCACGCGTGCACATGCACACACTCTTGCGCCGTGATCACGCGTGCACATGCACACACTCTTGCGCCGTGATCACGCGTGCACATGCACACACTCTTGCGCCGTGATCACGCGTGCACATGCTCACACTCTTGCGCACGTGAACAATCCGGCACTGCGGAGGCAGCGAGAGTTGATGGATCGGACATATGACGAAACTTAAAATTAATTAAAGTAAAATAAAAAATACAATAAAAATCACGACGTTACGGAGGCAACACAAGCTTCCGTCTTCAGGTGGAACCGTCACATCAAGTCACTTGATACAGCTGTCGTGCAGTGACGGTTCCACCTGAAGCCGGAAGCTTGTGTTGCCTCCGAAACGTCGTGATTTTTATTTTATTTTTATTTTACTTTTATTAATTATAAAAAAATTTACCTACGTGACTTTACCGAAAAAAAACCTACGAATATGAATCCTTGCAGTCACGAAAGCTTCAAATCTAGAAATGACTAAACGTTGCGAGGCTTCCTTCCCGTGCGCACTGGGGGTGCAATACCCTGACGACTCGACGGGAGAATGCAGTTCCAGCAAAGCGAGCGCTGATATCCATCTGGTGGTCCCCTCGTTGCGGGATCGAGTGTTCCCCGTCGCGTGCGTGGGGTTTCCCCCGGTGCTCCGTTTTCCTCCCACGTGTATAATAACACTGTGTAACACAAACATGTTGATGTTTTTTCCCCTGGGTAGTAAGTGTTATTAACTAATTGCGTATGCCTCAAAAGTACAGAAAATGGTTATTATTTCCCACAAACTTTGCGTTTGTGACCAGGACATAAGAGCAAAGTTAATAATCCACTCCATTAATAACTGTGTAACACATTTATTAGTTTTTTGTTCCTGGGTAGTGTTTTTTCCTAATTGCTCACGTCTCAAAAGTACAGAAAATTGCTATTATTTCCCACAAACTTTGCTTTTGTGACCAGGACAGTGATATTTTGAAATGTACCTATTGTCAATGAGAAAACGTGGTGTGCATGTGTGTCATTCCTTCACGTAAAGTCCTGGTCACAAAAGCAAAGTTAGTTGGGAATAATAGCCATTTTCTGTACTTTTTAGGCACAAGCATTTAGAAAGTAACACTTACTACCCAGGAACAAAAATCGTGTTACATAGTGTATAATCACTCACTCATTGGCCTAAGGGGCCGTCCATAAATGACGTCACGCACCTAGGGGGGGGGTGGGGTCGGACATTTGTGACGATATGTGACGAGAAGGGGGGGGGTTTGAGAAATGTGACGTCACATCAAAATGCGCAACTTTAAATCAATATAGACAACACGTTCTACGTAATTAAATATACTTTTTAATAAATGTTTTCTCCTACAACATCATAGTGCAGCGACACATTAAATACGCACTACAATGACAATAGTTTAAAGCAATTTGAAGCATGTTTTATTTTTGAGGAGGTGGGGGGGGGGGCAGAGCTTTGTGACGTCACATCTGAGGGGGGGTCTGACTTTTTGCGACGCCGTGTGACGAGGGGGGGGTCAAAAATCGTCCAAAATCGCGTGACGTCATTTATGGACGGCCCCTAAAACACCTTCATGTAGAGAGAACCACAGCGCAATCGTTGGTGCCGGCTCACCGCATGGCAGGCTCCCCAGCTTGCTCCATGGTTCCTCAACGATTGTTCGATGCAATTGGCACGAACGACGCTGTATAAAATCTAAATAGAAAAAGATGTGTTTTTGTTTTGAGGCTATCAAGAGCCGCTCTGTGACATTGGAGCCAAGTGTCGCTCAGAGGCATCGGGACCGAGATGTGGAGGAAAAGTAAAATCTAAAAACTTTTTTTTTTTATTTTACCAGGTAATGCCCGCTGAGTTGTGTAGCTCTGTTTTTCAGAAGTGGTCTGGCCACAAATGACAGCTCAGTGAGGTGGGAATGTTATAGCAGACAAATACTCGAAACGCACTTCGATTTTTAACGTGGAGGGAAAAACCGGAGGACTCGAAGAAAAATCCACGCGACCTCGGGGAGAACATTCAAACTCCAAATATACACAGCAGGCGTCAGGGTCAGGATCGAACCCACGACCTCCTGTATACCGGGCGAAGTAGTCAACATCCCGCCACCAAGGCGCTGTAGGGAAGGGCGGTTGGAGGTCGCTGTGAAGTCAAAATCTGGGGGGGGGGTGGGGTTCGGGGGGGGGCACCGGTGCCCCCCATTCCTTGGCCCAAAGAATTTGCAACTCCGAACAGTTGAGGGTGGGTGAGGTCACGGAGGCCACAGACAGCCACCCCACCTCAAACTACAAGGGTGCTTTGTCCAGGCTTGCGGCCTTGGCTTTTTATTATTATTAATTTGATGTTATTTTTTTTTCCAACAAAACAACCAAGCCATTTATTTTCCAACTGCAGACAGTTGTTACTGCCAAAGGCTAAAGGTAACAACATCATGTAGGTTTTTTTTTTAAAGAAAAGCAATATCAGATGCACATTTCATTGAAAATCTTTTTTTAATTAAAAACTGGAGGGAAATTTCGATTTAAAGCTTTCGTGACTGCAGGGATTCATCTTCTTGTTTCTTTCGGTAAAGTCACGTAGAAGGGAAGTAATAAAATAATAAAAATAAAACATAATAAAACAATTCTCACGACGTTTCGGCTACAACGCAAGCAGCCGTCTTCAGGTGAAGAATGAGACACTACCAAACTAGGAGCTTATATATAAGCTGCATTGGGGGTTGAAGAGCGCCTTAACAAAAAGAATGTGCATGTGAAGAGGAATTTAGCATATTCATGGAAAATGCGTAGGCGTTGGGCGGGGGGGTGTCAAAGTCATATTATGCCCATGCATTATGCAGGATCAACAGCAACCAAGGGGGGTGCAGGGATTAGCAGTAACAAAGGAAAGGAATGTTAATGATATGTAGCTGCAGTTACTCAACAACCACGTAGAAAACTAAAGTATAAACTACATAAAAAACTAAAGTATAAACTGCATCGCACCATCAGTATACTTACTATACTCTATAATAAGCTGAGTTACTAACAGCAAGTAATACATTACAATTCTACCTCGTAAAAATTCTATAATAATAAATAAACTGCCCGCTAAAATTTTCCAGATTTTTTTTTCCCACATCTTCCGTGTCTGGTTTAAGCGCTGTACATCAAACACAACGGCATCTGCATCATGGTATTCGCCAATGGCATGGAACGGTGACACAATACAGGTCAAAATAAAGAGGCAAGCGACGATTATAATCGGACCACAGATAAAGAAGATCCCAGAGTGCAATGAATTACCCAAGAAACTCACTAGGAAAGAGAGAGCGGCTTGGAACAGCTTTGTCGCAGTGGTTCGTGGCTTCCTGAGCAATCACAAGGTCGAAAACTACGTGGAGCTGGTTGAGACTCTGGTGAAGAACTACGGCACAATGAGCTGTAGGGTGTCCCCCAAAGTCCATATCTTTGATGCTCATCTTTATAAATTCAAGGAGAACATGGGAGCGTACTCGGAGGAGCAAGGCGAGCGCTTCCACAAGGATATACTGGACTTTGAACGCCGCTACCAAGGACAGTATAACGAGAACATGATGGGAGACTACATTTGGGGGCTGATTCCATCAAAGTGATATAAAGTATAATCGTAAATCTCGAAAAACGACTCACTTCTAAATCTTTGATAGTAATTTTAGTATTACTTTAGTATAAATACATGTTAATTTTGATTCATATGTTGTTTTTTTCTGACTTTATGTGAACGAAAAGACACAATTCGCCCGTTTTCTCATTGAAAATATCACTGTCCTGGTCACAAAAGCAAATTTTTTAGGCATAAACAATAACGAAATAATACTTACTACCCAGGAACAAAAATTGTGTTGCATAGTGTTTTCACCACAACATGATTTCTCACTCAGTATGTTCAGGAAACACTTCTGTGCTGCCTTGTGATTGGGGATTATCTGCGTTAAGGCACTAACCACTGGAGTATACGTCATAGCATTCCTATCCCCAATAACAATTCCATGTATGTACGCTGAACTTCTTTCGCGCCGTACGTAGCCAACCCTGCTAATCGGAGGTGCGGGGGAAGGACAAGAAACTAAACACAAAAGGCAGTTCTAAAGGAATGAGTTTTGATTCTCATAATATTGCACCATATAACGCCGATAACATTTCGATTTAAAGTTTTCGTGACTGCAGGGATTCATCTTCTTGGTTCTTTCGGTAAAGTCACGTAGAAGAGAAGTAATAAAATAATAAAAATAAAACATAATAAAATAATTCTCAAGACGTTTCGGCCATTCTTCACGACGTTTCGGTCATTCTTCACCTGAGGACGGCTGCTTACGTTGTGGCCGAAACGTCGTGAGAATTATTTTATTATGTTTTATTTTTATTATTTTATTACTTCCGATAACATTATGAACATGTTAAGACAAAAACAAGGTTAAATGGATGTGGCGTGCCAAAATTATTGCCGGGGCAGCGTTCAGGACTGTTCTACCCGAAGTTTTACCATTGCTCATTGAACGAATGAAGCCTTTAAAGAGAGGCGTTTGAGACCGTGGGTTGGGTGGGATGAAGTGGTTTTGCAGTGGTATTTACTTATTTTATCCAGAAAAGTCTCGTATAGAAATGTAAAGTTATTTCGCCAAAGCATGCCCTCTTGTGGGAAAACCACTGCCACCACCAACACCACCGTTTATGCAAACACACGTGACTGGTTTAAGGGTTTTTATGCTGCTCAATTTTAACTAAAACCCATCAAGACTGACGGTGTGTAAATTCAAAACTGACCGTTCGTGAACTTTGATTAAAAAAAAAAAGTTTTCTCAGGGCTCCAACTACAAGTCAGCCAATGTCTGCCCCCTCCTCTGAAGAAGGCCCATGAGCCAAAACGTCAGCTTCTTGCATAAAAAAATTCTGTTAAAAGGCAACGTAAATTGCAATCCGCTATGGCTATATATTTTTTGATCTCTTGTAGTGATGCACGACCTTGCTGCCATCCAAGACCTGACGTGGTACGGTTTGCTTTTGAATAATTTTGTCCCCGTTTTATTGTTTGCTGTAACCAGATTCATGTGCTGCAACCGGGTCCCCATAGAAAATGAGCCCTTATTGCCCGACGGATTTTACCTGCACCAAAATAAAAAAATTTAAAACCCGACCCTACGTACGTAGGTGCCGCAACTGTGCACTTGCAACGCGTGCAATGCACCAAGGACGTGCCACCCGATTGACATCACGGTCAGGAATTAAAACTATTGTTTTTATTTTACGAGGTAAGGTCCACTGAGCTATATAGAGCTCTTTCACAGAAGCGACCTGGCCACGTGGAAATTTATCGCAGCCAAAATACTCCAACCGCATGTTTCGAAATGTGGAGGGGGAAAACCAACAGAGGAACCCGGAGCAAAACCCAGAACAAGCCAACTCCAAATACACAGGCGTCAGGGATGGGATCGAACCCACAACCTCCTGTGTATCGGGCGAGGTAGTTAACATCTCGCCACCGTGGCACCCTATTGCACAACCCCTCCAATCGACCAGAGCGTGCACATACATTGAGACGGCCGCGTTGACTCCATGATTCTTAGGGCGTGCTATCGGTGTGGTAGTGTTGTGTGGTAGTGTTGTGTGGTAGTGTTGTGTGGTGTTGTGTGGTGGTGGTGAAGACTGTGTGAGCTGAGTTGGATCAGCTTGTGGTGGGGGTGGTGGTAGTGTTGTGTGGTGGTGGTGGTGTTGTGTGGTGGTGGTGGTGGTGGTGTTGTGTGGTGGTGGTGGTGGTGGTGAAGACTGTGTGAGCTGAGTTGGATCAGCTTGTGGTGGGGGTGGTTGTGCCATGGTGGGGAGTGGTTGGGGTGGTGGTTGTGGTGGTGGTGGGGATGATGGTGGGGGTGGTTGTGGTGGTTGTGGTGGTGGGGATGATGGTGAGGGGTGGTGGTGGTTGTGGCTGTGTGATGGTGGGGGTGGTGGAAGCGATGGTGGGGGGTGGTTGGGGTGATGGTTGTGGTGGTGGGGATGATGGTGGGGGTGGTGGTTGTTGTGGTGCTGGGAATGATGGTGGGGGTGGTGGTGGTTGTGGTGGTGGTGGGGATGATGGTGGGGGTGGTGGTGGTTGTGGCTGTGTGATGGTGGGGGTGGTGGAAGCGATAGTGGGGGGTGGTTGGGGTGATGGTTGTGGTGCTGGGAATGATGGTGGGGGTGGTGATGGTTGTGGTGGTGGGAATAATGGTGGGGGTGGTTGTGGCTGTGTGATGGTGGGGGTGGTGGGAGCGATGGTGGGGGTGGTGGTGGTTGTGGTGGCTGTGTGATGGTGGGGGTGGTGGGAGCGATGGTGGTGGTTGTGGTGGTGGCTGTGTGATGGTGGGGGTGGTGGGAGCGATGGTCGTGGTGGTGGTTGTGGTGGCTGTGTGATGGTGGTGGTGGTGGTTGTGGTGGCTGTGTGATGGTGGGGGTGGTGGGAGCGATGGTGGTGGTTGTGGTGGTGGCTGTGTGATGGTGGGGGTGGTGGGAGCGATGGTCGTGGTGGTGGTTGTGGTGGCTGTGTGATGGTGGTGGTGGTGGTGGCTGTGTGATGGTGGGGGTGGTGGGAGCGATGGTGGTGGTTGTGGTGGTGGTGGCTGTGTGATGGTGGGGGTGGTGGGAGCGATGGTCGTGGTGGTGGTTGTGGTGGCTGTGTGATGGTGGTGGTGGTGGTTGTGGTGGCTGTGTGATGGTGGGGGTGGTGGGAGCGATGGTGGGGGTGGTGGTGGTGGCTGTGTGATGGTGGGGGTGGTGGGAGCGATGGTGGTGGTTGTGGTGGTGGTGGCTGTGTGATGGTGGTGGTGGTGGTTGTGGTGGCTGTGTGATGGTGCGGGTGGTGGGAGCGATGGTGGGGGTGGTGGTGGTGGTGGTGGCTGTGTGATGGTGGGGGTGGTGGGAGCGATGGTGGGGGTGGTGGTGGTGGTGGTGGCTGTGTGATGGTGGGGGTGGTGGGAGCGATGATGGTGGTTGTGGTGGTGGTGGCTGTGTGATGGTGCGGGTGGTGGGAGCGATGGTGGGGGTGGTGGTGGTGGCTGTGGTGGCTGTGTGGTGGTGGTGGGGGGGGTGGTGGTGGGGGTGGTGGTGGTGGTGGCTGTGTGGGGGTGGTGGGAGCGATGGTGGGGATGGTGGTGGGGGTGGCTGGGCACGAGCAGCCTTGAGGCTAGGATTGACTTCACTTTCGCACTGGGGGGTGGTGACAGGCTGGGAGGAGCGGTGGGGGTCGTGTTGCGCGGTTGTGTTGCGCGCACTGCTGCGAGGAGACAGCGTGCTGGCTGGCACTGCAGGCGGCGCGGTGACGGCGCTCGGCTGCTTAGTGGGGGGTGGGGAGAGGTGGGGGAGCTCCAATCCCTCTCACTCAAACACACACTCACAGACACATACTCTTACACACACACTCACACACACTCACACTCCATCTCACACACTCACACACACACACACTCAAACACACACACTCACACACTCTTACACACACACTCACTCACACTCCATCTCACACACACACACACACGCTCCCTCTCACACACACACACTCACACGCACACACACTCACACACACGCTCACACGCACACTCACACACACTCACACACACACTCACACACTCCCTCTCAATCACACACACGCTCAAACACACACTCACAGACACACACTATTACACACACACTCACACACACTCACACTCCATCTCACACACACACACGCTCCCTCTCTCACACACACACTCACACACTCACACACACATTCACCCACTCACTCACACACAGACTCACACACACTCACACACACACACGCTCACACACACACTCTCTCTCTCACACACACTCACACGCACACACACTCACACACTCACACACACACTCACACACACACACTCACACACACACTCACACACACACACTCAAGCACTCACACACACACACTAACACACACTCACACACACACTCACACACACACTCTCTCACACACTCACACACACTCACACGCACACACACTCACACACTCACACACACGCTCACACACACACTCACACACACTCCCTCTCACACACACACACTCACACACACTCACACACTCCCTCTCAATCACACACACACTCAAACACACACTCACACACACACTCACGCTCCCTCTCACACACACACGCTCACACACACTCTCTCTCTCACACACACTCAAACACACTCTCACACACACACTCACACACGCTCCCACTCACACTCACACACACGCTCCCTCTCACACACACTCACACACACACTCACACACACTCACACACACATACTCACACACACGCACTCACACACACACTCACACACACGCTCACACGCTCACTCTCTCACACACGCATACATACAATATCGCCCACATACACACACACGCTCACACTCACTCGCGTACACCATGTATAATACACACACACATCCACAAGACTTTAACTCACACAAATGTCTACTCCTGACATTCACTCACAAAGACTCCCCCGTGTAGCCAGACTGTAGGGGCAAGTCCTGTTAGCGAGTCGCAACCTACGAAGGCCGGCACGGCACACGAGGGGGGTAGGGTGGCCAGCACCACGCCCGGCCGCCTTTGTCTCCCCAGTGGCGATGCTTGCTACACACCGCACCGAGTACTCGTTTGAGGCTGAGTCGACCTAGAGGAGGCTCTGGGACCGGGTCAAAAATTCGCTGCCACTTGTTAATTGGTCGTGAAGAGAACGGGAATCAAACTCGTGGGGCAATGCTACACAGACACCCAATAAACACACAACGTTGGATGAACATTGGGCTAACGTTGGGCTAACGTTGGATCAATTTTGGGCCGACGTTTTGGCTCATGGGCCTTCTTCAGAGGAGGGGCCAGACATTGGTTGACTTGTAATTGGAGCCCTGAGAAAACGTACTTGTTTTTTTTTTAACCAAAGTTCACGAACGGTCAGTTTTTAATTTCCACACCATCAGTCTTGATGGGTTTTAGTTCAAATTGAGCAGCATGAAAACCCCTTAAACAGTTGTGTCAACCCACTGCTGGATCAGGGCCTCCTCGAGCCTCGGCAGGGGTTGTTATTTGACCATGCTTCACCGCCCTGGTCACGATCGCGGCCGAAGCTATAAAGTTAGAGCCCGTGGACTCGAATCGCAAGACAATTGGTGATGACATGAGGCGAGACGCGGCGCGCCGGGTGCGTGCTACGACATTTCACTCACCACGTGATCCTCCTGGCCAGCGAATCAAATCATTAGATTCACTAATTCGATTACTCGTATGTCGTAGTATTTTTATTATTATTATTATTTCACGCTTTTCTTTAACTCACTCTGTCTGTTGTTGTAGTTGTTGTATTCTCAAATCTTGTAACTCAATTTTAACCCACTTCCCAATGTGGTATCGACTTCAAACGTGGTATACTTATGTCATACTGATGACAATACTATATTCTTTTGATTTAAAGCTTTCGTGACTGCAGGGATTCATATTCTTGGTTCTTTCGGTAAAGTCACGTAGAAGGGAAACAATAAAATAATAAAAATATAAAACAATATAATTCTCACGACGTTTCATTTTATTGTTTTATATTTTTATTATTTTATTGTTTCCCTTCTACGTGACTTTACCGAAAGAATCAATAATATAATGCTATATTTTATCATTAAAAATAAAAAAAAACATTTTTTTAAACATTATTTTTTATATGTTATGTTTCGGCTTGGGTCTAATTGTCCACGCTCAACTGACGTTGGCTGTAATTGGCCACGGTCCCCTTACGTCATGGCAAGCTTCGGGGCCACCTCCTGGAGTCGTGGAGCTCTGCCATTACTAGTACATTTCATAAAAGCGTGTTTTAAAAAAACATTTTTTAAATATTACTTTTTATTTTTAAACCCGGTGATTGATGTAGCGGCCTCTCGTGGTCGCCCGTCCGCACTGGGTCGGAAACCCGCGGGTACCGGAGCCGCGTGCGACTCGCTAAGGACCGCATCGCAACTCTTGAAATATTGAGTTGGGGTTTTTGTATATATATGTGTGTATATATGTGTATATATATGTGTGTGTGTGTGCAGAATTCAGATAAAAGTATCTTCCTGTTGTTGCTTTTGTCGCTGACCCCTGACCATGGGAATCCAATTCACCATGGAAGTCCAGTTCACCATGGAAGGCCAGTTTGCCATGGGAATCCAGTTCAGCATGGAAGTCCAGTTCACCATGGAAGGCCAGTTTACAACGAGGGTCCAGTTTACAATGGGAATTCAATTCACCATGGAAGTCCAGTTCACCATGGAAGTCCAGTTTACCATGGGAATCCAATTCACCATGGAACTCAAGTTCACCATGGAAGTCCAGTTCACCATGGCCCCAAGCGAACCAATGAAATAAACACTCATGCATGATGGTGATCATCATCAGCCATGATCTATCCCCTGCTGAATTGAGAACTATCCTCAATCCCTCTAGAGGCCTAGCCCATCTCGCAAGAGACTTGTGATACTCGGCAATGCAACCCACACACCAGATGATCTCACCGCTCCATCTCCACACTCGACGTTCCCTCTTAATCTAAGTTGTCTTGTGGTTGTTGTTGTTGTTTGACTTGCATCCCACTGGGATTTTTGCACACAGTGTTGGTGTGCGGTGCCTTTTCTGCAATATTTTGCTGTCTTTTCTTGGATTTTCTGTTTGCACTCAGTCACATATTCACTTTAAGATGTTTTCTTGTTCATGTTTTTCTTTTTTGTTTGTTGCGGTTGCACCCGATTCAAGAGCCGAATGGCTCACAGGGCTATACCTAATAAATGAACTTGAACTTGAACTGTCAAACGTATTTATTCACCTGTATAACGTATTTGTTTATAACGTTCAATGTCCCAGTTTGGTGTTGAGTTCATCAACGTTTAATCTGGAAACGTATTGTTCACCGTCTGTCAAAATTTAAAGTGATTTCCTGATCAAATCAGCATCAAGGCACTGGTGCTCATCCCCTGCTCACAGCCGTGTGCCAGTGATGGAAATTCCACATTCCTATGGCGGGGGCCATGTGCATGCGGGCAAGGACAAGCAGTGTTGACTTCCGGCCAAATTGTTCCTTGTTTTCATCGACCCCGGACGACCGAGTTGTCAACGTGGGTGGAAGAATCAGCGAGTAAAGTCCGCGCTAGTAGCGATATAAGAGTTGTAAGGAGGTGCACAACGACACTGATGGGTATATTTGAGTTCGGTATTACGACTTAGCGTGCAACTGGGACCCACGTAGCGTAAGGAGAGACACGGAGGCCTTTGGCCTGTAAGATGGGCAGTTTCTCCGGCGTTGTTGACTCAAGGGAGCCCGACTCTGCTGATGAGAGGCTGCGTGTCGGCGCAGAGTCCCTACTTGGACTATTGGAATAGACAAAGATCCCCTGTATAGCCTGTAACAGACTGTAGGGGCAAGTGCTGTTATCGAGCACCTATGAAGGCCGAAACGGCACACGAGGGGGTGGGTGGTCAGCACCACGCCCGGCCGACTTTGTCTCCCTATCGGCGATGTTCAAACATCATTTGAAGCTGAGTTCACCTAGGGATAATTCCCATTATTCGTCACTGGTATATAATCATCAGAGCATGTTCGTTTGCGTGTTCACCACAATCACCGTGTGGTTAATCCAGACTTGATTCCTTGCGTGAGGTTTCTATTTGCTGTTTGAATATCTGAACAACTCCTGCTTTATTTGCCAGCAAGGGTCACACGTCGATTTAAAGCTTTCGTGACTGCAGGGATTCATCTTCTTGGTTCTTTCGGTAAAGTCACGTAGAATGGAAATAATAAAATAATAAAAATAAAACATAATTAAATAATTCTCAGGACGTTTCGGCCACAACGCAAGCAGCCGTCCTCAGGTGAAGAACAGGTCTGTCGAGAAGACAGATAATTATTTTATTATGTTCTATTTTTATTATTTTATTATTTCCATTCTACGTGACTTTACCGAAAGAACCAAGAAGAAGGGTCAAAGGTATTCTTATTTGTTCATACTTCGCCGCTGTTGTTGGTGGCCGTGAGCGGGGAAATGGAACCCGGGTCGCAGCGCCGCTCCCCGCTAACAAACACCGCGTGTTATTGGTTCTTTCGGTAAAGTCACGTAGAAGGGAAATAATAAAATAATAAAAAATAAAACATTATAAAACACCGCGTGGCCACACGAGGCGGACACGCAGAGACACTCCGTCCGGCATCTCGCTCCATCACTTCGCTTCAACGAGCTCGCGTCATTATGCTCCATTTGAGAAAATTGTTAAGCTTGCGGGAGCGGTTTGGGTTCCAGATAATTAAAATTAAGTGCAGCCTGTCCTGCAGACATCAGGGCGGAACGAAATCTTGATTGGTGGGTGGGAGTCAAAGTGGGGTAGGGTTCGGCTGCTGCTGATGCTGCTACGGCTCGTGATGCGAGACAGAATTTAACCGGGAAAATTTTCGATTTCAAGCTTTCGTGACTGCAGGGATTCATCTTCTTGGTTCTTTCGGTAAAGTCACGTAGAAAAGAAATAATAAAATAATAATAAAATAATTCTCACGACGTTTCGGCCACAACGCAAGCAGCCGTCCTCAGGTGAAGACCAGGTCTGTCGGGGAGACAGCGTCTGAATGAAAAGTTAACCGGGCAAGTCTAAGTATGCGCGGGTGAATCATAAGATTTACGGCGCTTTGTCAAGCCACTGCTGGATGCCATGTCCGGGAATCGAACTCAGGTGCCGGGTTCACGGCGTATGTGCCCTAAAAACTGCGCCACCGCTCCACCCTAATCACGACGGTGGCGAGGTGTTCACTCCCTCGCCTGGCAGTCAGGATGGTGGCGGGTTCGATCCCGACCCTGACTGAAGCCTGCATATTTGGAGTTTACATGTCTCTCCCCGTGGTTGCGTGGATTTTTCTCCGGGTGCTCCAATTTTTCTGTCTACATTTAGACACGTGCATTTAGAGTATGTGGATGGCCGCTATACATTGCTACGTGATAAGCCACTTCGTTGAGGCTATCATTTGGGGCCAAGGTCGCTTCTAAAAAAGAGGTAATTGGGCATTACCTGGTAAAAGTCTAAATAGTTTTATCGTTTAGTTCATTCACACACCCAATGGGTGATGGGTGATTGTGTGACCATACTTCACCACGATGATCAGCGCGGGTTGGTAAAGGGGTGGCGGTTTCGGACCGTCCTCCACAAAGGTCTTCCGAGTAGCCTACACAGACTATTTGGGGCAAGTGCTGTAACGAGCATCTCTGAAGGCCGGCACGATGCAAGAGGGGCATGTTCTGACTTGCACCACTCCAAGCCGCCTTTGTCTCTGCAGTGCTCGTGTTTAACACTGGTTACTCATTCAACGCTGAGTCGACCAAAAGGAATGCCCAGGAACGGTTCAGATAAGTCGTCACCGATGTTGGCTGTGAGCGCGAATCGTTTTCGCTGGTTTCGTAGCGCAGTGCGCTCACCACAGCCCCGCCGCTCACCACTCACAAGTTGACAAAGATCCCCCGTATAGCCTTAACAGATTGTCGGGGCAAGCGATGTTAGCGAGCACCTATAAAAGTCGGCACGGCACACGAGAAGGTGGGTGGACAACACCACGACCGGCCGCCTTTGTCTCCCCAGTGGCGATGTTTACACACCGCACCAGGTACTCATTTGAGGCCGAGTCGACCTAGGGGAGGCCCGGAACCGGCTAAAATAATCGTCACCGGTGTTTGCGGTGAGCGCGAATCGAACTCGGTTCGCCGGGTTCGTAGCGCAGTGCGACGGCCAGAGCGTCACCGCTCCACACACATACGTTGACACACGCGCACACACACGCACACACGCACACACGCACACACACACGCACACACACACACACGCGCACACACACACACGCACACACACATGCACACACACACACACGCACACACACGCACACACGCACACACACGCACGCACACGCACGCACACACACACACTCGCGCCCGCACACACACGCACACACACACGCGCACACACGCACACACACGCGCACACACACACACACACACGCACACACACACGCGCACACGCACACACACACGCGCACACACACACACGCACACACACACACACGCACACACACACACGCACACACGCACACACACACGCACACACACACGCACACACACACACGTTGACACACGCACACACGCACACACACACACGCACGCACACACACGCGCGCACTGTGATCCTAATCGCATAGCCAGGAGCCACAAACACAGATAAGGAGCGCGGGGCTCTTAATACATCAAAGCGAGCAGGACAATGAGCATGGAGCCCACTTAAACGACTTAATGATCCAGACTTTCTCCCATTATTCCCTTCGCTCCTCTGTTTGTAATTGAAATAAACGCGACCGGAGGATGTCCCCCGGATAACTTGAGACGAGAATCATAGAAAACTCAACACATTCATCGATGGCACTGCCCTCCTTGAGAGGAAAACGATGGATAGATGATAGCTATAAAAAAAACACAGACGACGTTTCGGGCAGTTGCCCTTCTTTCATAGCAGGGAGCGCACCCAAATCGATGATCGCGTGAATACAGTTACAGTAATACCCCGGCTTACGTTTCAAGTTTCAAGTTTCATGTATTAGGCATAGCCCTGTGAGCCATTCGGCTCTTGAATCGGGTGCAACCGCAACAAACAAAAAAACAAAAACATGAACAAGAAAACATCTTAAAGTGACTATGTGCAAACAGAAAATGCAAGAAAAGACAGCAAAATATTGCAGAAAAGCACCGTACACCAACGCTGTGTGCAAAAAATCCCAGTGGAATGCAAGTCAAACAACAACAACCACAAGACAACTTAGATTAAGGCCATCAGTCTAACTCTGTACTACAACAAACAAACATGGCCAAACCGAAAAACTTTTCAAAAATCACCAAAATAAAGCGTTCCTGCAAAGGTGTCACGACGACGGATATCGAAACGACGTGAATCGAAGCGATCTGCAACGTCGTCGTGGGCAGTGGAGGCGAAGGCTGAGAGGCAACGGATGAAGAGGACGGGCGGGTGATGCCGTCAGCGACGTGAGTGTCGGTGTTGGGGCGACACAGATCAGCTCGCGGTGTTCACAAAGTGACGACCTATTTGCGGAACGACGTTGAAGAGGGAAATATCAATCGGGGACTGACTGTATACACAGGGTGGTCCAAAGGTCAGGACACATCGGGTGCTCATATTTATTCAAACAAATTACATCGGGTAATTGTTTGACCAAATATTTAAACTGATTTAGTTAACATGAATGACTGATGCGTGAATTCTCTTTTGGAATTAATGGAGGATTTTTTTAAAGATGACATACGTAATGTTTAGACGTCAATTAATTATGGTGTGTCTCAATAAATAGAGTTTTTTTATAATAAAGACGTTTTATAATCGACACGTTTGAAGTGACCCCACAGATAGAAGAAAAATATTTATTCAGAATGGTAATCGATCAAATATTAACATAAATAATAAACAATTGTATACAACATGCACATTATACACACCGTGGAACCCTGATATGGCTCTTCGACTTGGAGAATGTTTCCAAGTGAACAATCTTGCCCAGACAAATCATTCAAAAATAAAAAATAAATGTGTCATATTTGTAGAATATGTAGTTGTTGTACGCCAACGCCGAGTTAGTCTTGTGTAAGTGTATGAATACGTTCTAGTGTGTATGCTTATGTATTGGTATACTATTAACTAACTAACAATTTATTGGCTTAGCAGGTAAGGCCCACTGAGCCACATAGCTCTTTTTCAGAAGCGACCTAGCCACAAATGATAGTCCAACGAAGTTGGATTATCACGTGGGAATTCACAGCAGCCAAACACTCTTAACGCGTGATGTTGTTTCGGAATGTAGAGGGGAAACCCGGAGGACCCAGAGAAAAATCCACGCGACCACAGGGAGAGAGAGAGAGACACGCAAACTTCAAATGTACAGCAGTAGGCACCGGAGTCGTGATCGAACCCACGACCTCCTGCGCACCAGGCGAGGTAGTTAACATCTCCTAGCCACCGTGATGATGATGATGATGATGAGAGAGAGAAAATCTACGCGACCACAGGGAAAGAGACACGAAAACTCCAAATATACAGGCGTCAGGATCGGGATCGAACTCATGACAGGCGAGGTGGTTAACATCTCCTAGCCACCTTGATGATGATGAGAGAGAGAAAATCTAGACGACCACAGGGCAAGAGACACGAAAACTCCAAATATACAGGCGTCAGGGTCGGGATCGAACTCATGCCAGGCGAGGTGGTTAACATCTCCTAGCCACCGTGATGATGATGAGACAGAGAAAATCTACGCGACCACGGGGCAAGAGACATGCCAACTCCAAATGTACAGGCGTCAGGGTCGGGATCGAACTCATGCCAGGCGAGGTGGTTAACATCTCGCCAGCGTGGCTCCCACGTCCTGTTTGCGAGCGCCTGTTAAGGGTCCGTGTGGCCAACACGAGAAGGGTGGTGTCACCAATACCCACACTCGTACGCATTTGTCTCTCTGACTAAACGCACTTGCCCCAAGAGTCTAAGAAGAGTTGTTGTCGTTTCTACAACAATGTCTGTGCGTCATGTTTGTATATAAAATATCCACACTTGTTCCAATTGTGCTGTAAAAGTAAAAGAACGTTTTGCTGGCTGGCTGGAGGGAGGGAGCAACGGACGGACGGTCACGTCCAAAAAGATGTGCGGCTTTCTGGCAGGGTAAGAGACACAAGATGAAGGTGAAGCCCCTGCAATTGCTGGGCTCACGCCACTGCTGACGGAAGAACCCTCCCCCCCATGAAGGCAAGCTCCGGTGTGTGCACCTCTCGGGGGTAATTTGGCCTACTCTTCCATGCGCGGCCTGACAATCGACCGACTGCCGTGAGCCCATTTATAAACGTTCCGGTTTCCAGTGCCGCGCCGGGAGATCGAAGCACATTGTTTCGAGTCCAGTGCTCTAACCATCACACCACGTCAGCATTAGCAATTCGACTCACACAAAGACAAAGATCCCCCCGTGTAGCCTTCACAGACTGTTGGGGCAAGTGCCGTTAGTGAGCAGCACCTACGAAGGTCGGCACGGCGCACGAGGTGGTGGGTGGCCAGCACCACGCCCGACCGCCTTTGTCTCCCCCCCAGTGGCGATGTTGACACACCGCTGAGTCGAGACTCGTGCACAAACGCGCACACAGACGACACCGCGAACTCGTAGCCACGCGCAGCCTCATATCCATCCCGTGTCACTGTTGGTATAGCCCGGAGTTTATGTGTGTTTGGCTCATGCAAGAGACCCAGCACATTTGTAAAAGTAGCACAGTTTGAAAAAAAAACAACCAAGCCACGATTGTGTACTTGATGTTGTGAGCCATTCCAGGGCATCCAGGGTGGTAGCTGAGTGGGGAGTCTGTCTGCTTGCTGTACCAGTGCACCACGTGATGTACTGGGGTAGCTGAGTGCGGAGTCTGTCTGCTTGCTCCACCAGTGTACCACGTGATGTACTCGGGTAGCTGAGTGGGGAGTCTGTCTGCTTGCTCCACCAGTGCACCACGTGATGTACTGGGGTAGCTGAGTGGGGAGTCTGTCCGCCTGCTACACCAGTGCACCACGTGATGTACTGGGGTAGCTGAGTGGGGAGTCTGTCTGCCTGCTCCACCAGTGTACCACGTGATGTACTGGGGTAGCTGAGTGCGGAGTCTGTCTGCCTGCTCCACCAGTGCACCACGTGATGTACTGGGGTAGCTGAGTGGGGAGTCTGTCTGCCTGCTCCACCAGTGTACCACGTGATGTACTGGGGTAGCTGAGTGGGGAGTCTGTCCGCCTGCTACACCAGTGCACCACGTGATGTACTGGGGTAGCTGAGTGGGGAGTCTGTCTGCCTGCTCCACCAGTGTACCACGTGGTGTACTGGGGTAGCTGAGTGGGGAATCTGTCTACTTGCTACACCAGAGTACCACGTGGTGTACTGGGGTAGCTGAGTGAGGAGTCTGTCTGCTGGCTCCACCAGTGTACCACGTGGTGTACTGGGGTAGCTGAGTGAGGAGTCTGTCTGCTTGCTCCACCAGAGTACCACGTGGTGTACTGGGGTAGCTGAGTGGGGAGTCTGTCCGCATGCTCCACCAGTGTACCACGTGATGTACTGGGGTAGCTGAGTGAGGAGTCTTTGTGCTTGCTCCACCAGTGTACCACGTGGTGTACTGGGGTAGCTGAGTGAGGAGTCTTTCTGCTTGCTCCACCAGTGTACCACGTGGTGTACTGGGGTAGCTGAGTGAGGAGTCTGTCTGCTTGCTCCACCAGTGTACCACGTGGTGTACTGGGGTAGCTGAGTGGGGAATCTTCCGTTAATGGGGGAAATATTCCCACCTTCTTTCACGTCTTGTTGTTGTGGTGTACTGTATGTATTGTATGTTTGTTGAACTTCTTTTGCACCGTGCGTAGCCAACCACGCTAATCGGAGGTGCCGAGGGAAGGGCAATAACCTAAACCCCAAAAGCAGGTCTAAATAAATGAGTTATAAATTAGTTAATTATACCTCCGTGACTTTACCGAAAGAACCAAAGAGTATGGATTCCTGCAGTCACGAAAGCTTCAAATCAATAATAAACGAGTTTTCAATCTCGACGACTTAAAAGTGCTTAGCTCCAGCAGCTTCCTAATAGCGGAAGGAAGAGCGTTCCAGACGGCCGCAGAAGCGCATCTGAAAGTGCGTGATGCAGTGACCGTCTGTATAAGAATAGGTTTCACCCTTTCTGGCAATAAAACAAAGATGTTCAGACACCAAACAGAAACCTTTTTGCAATGAATCATGTCTGCATTAACCACATATACATGCAAACAAAACATGCTCTGGCAAAATACGCCATTGCCTTCGAGACTGATTGGTCTACACTGGCGACAGCCTTCTTTAGGCCCCGAGTCTCAACCAGTGTTAGACCAGAGAACAACGCCCCAGAGGCGAACGGCCAGGAAGGGTCAAACCTATTCTCACACTTTGATACTGGCAAGGAAGGCGCCACGCAGTGGCACAGTTTGATGGCCAGCCAAAAGCCGCGGCCACCGCTTTGTCGTCCTTTGCAGAGAGAACCCAGGGGCCGTTTCCTTCGTCGGGTCGATGCAAACAGAGGAACGTTGCCAAGTGAACTGGCGAGTTTTAGCGTCACAGAAGTGAAAACCACAACACAACGATTTTGTCCGGGCACGTGACGGGTGAATTGATGCGTCGCAAGATCGTGATAGGTTGGCGGCGGCGGCGGCGGCTGGTGAGAGGCCTTCATCCAGCGGCGGATTGATCGTGATGGTGTTTTATTCGGAGGTCTGTGAATGTCAGAGGTGCACGCACGGGGTTAGACCTCCCGACGCAGTGAGGCCCACCTTGACAGCTGTGCCATCCTCAACCCAATAACGGAGGGCAGAGAAGCGACGCTCGCAAACACAATCGGAATGTTTATTCAAACTGGAGGAATCCGATGGGCTATGAAGCTCTTTTTCACAACAACGAGTCGAGCGCCGGGCGGATAAACCGAAAAAAGTTGGCGCAGCGGGGAGCACAGCCCGGTGCATCTGCAAGTCATCTCAGGCGGTCAACCCCATGGCACCTGGATCTGTCACGTGACCACCTCCTACCAAAAGACCTTCGATAAAAAAAATTGTCGGCATTTATACCCACACACCCTGCATACAATAGAACCAGCAGTATCTACATGCCTACACGCCCTAACATACAATAGAATCAGTAGCACACATTGGTGGGGGGGGGAGAAGACATCAGTGGGGGCGGACGGGAGGATGCACCGAGGGCCGAGAACCCCTCCGCACGAGCTCGAGTGAGAGGGCCGTGGGTCTCCGACAAATGTTCGAGTCTAACAAACAGATCCTTCTTCACGTTACGCCGCGGTTCGCAATCAAAGCGGACGGCTCCCTCCTTTGATGTGGAGCTTGAGGTCACATGCTAAGAACGGGGGGGGGGGGGTAGGTTCAGGTGAGACTCTGGTCAGCGGTCCGGAATGATAAGGCGACGCTTTGTAATTGGGTCGGGTGCTCGAGTTGGGCTGCACGAGTCATCGTCGTTAGCGGTGCGCATGTCACTTCAAAGTGGCACGGACTTCATGAAGAGACCGACTCACGGGCGGTGGAGAAACTGAGAGATTGCCTCCTAACCCGCCCACTCCCGTCATCTCGAGGCAGCGGAATGTGCTGTTTGCGAGCGCCTATTTAAACCGGCACCGCATACTGGACAAAGTTATTGATGCTGTGGCCACCACCACAGACAAAGATCCCCCCCCCCCCGTATAGCCTTGAACAGATTCGCCAGGGTGAATCCTGCTAGCGAGCACCTGTGAACACCGACACGGCACACGAGGGGTTGGGTGGCCAAGCCTCACGCCCGGCCGCCTTTGTCTCCCCCGAGATGGATGCATACACATCGCACCAGGTACTCGTTTCAGGCCGAGTCGACCTAGGGGAGGCCCACGACCCAATTCAGATGATCGTCGCCGGGTCCGTAGCCACGACCACGTGACCGCTCCCCGCGGTAATGTCCACAGACGCGCGTGGCATGCACGCGTACAACAGAAGCCCTCGTTAAATTTCGATTTAAAGCTTTCGTGACTGCAGGGATTCATCTTCTTGGTTCTTTCAGTAAAGTCACGTAGAATGGAAGTAATAAAATAATTTTAAAAAATTTTGTAGAAGGGAAATAATAAATTAATAAAAAAGAAAGCATACAATAACATTACATTTTATTACGTTATTACGTGGAAGGGAAATAATAAAATAATAAAAAGAAAACAATAAAATTACATTTTATTACGTTATTATGTAGAAGGGAAATAATAAATTATTAAAAAAGAAAGCATACAATAACATTACATTTTATTACGTTATTACGTGGAAGGGAAATAATAAAATAATAAAATTTCAACATAATAAAATAATTCCCACGACGTTTCGGCCACAACGCAAGCAGCCGTCCTCCGGTGGAGAGCAGGTCTGTCGAGTAGACGGAGTCTGAAGTCCTCGTTGTTGAAGGCGTGGGTGGCGTGCCCTGTGTAGCGTTAGTGGCCGGGCGGAGGGCTCGGGACTTGTGTTAAATTCTAGATTTGAAGCTTTCGTGACTGCAAGGATTCATACTCTTAGTTCTTTCGGTAAAGTCACGTAGGTAAAAAATAAAATTAAAATTAATAAAAAATAAAAACTTGTGTATCACTCGGCGTCGCTCGGGGGCCGTCAAGGGCCGATTAAATGGCGATCGCCACGTGTCGCGTTGAAGGGGAAGAAGAGCCATCGTCTCCGCGACAAGGGTGGTGGTGGTGGTGGTGATGATGGTGGTGGTGGTGATGATGGTGGTGGTGGTGATGGTGGTGGTGATGATGGTGGTGGTGATGGTGGTGGTGATGGTGGTGGTGATGGTGGTGGTGGTGGTGATGGTGGTGGTGATGATGGTGGTGGTGGTGGTGGAGATGATGGTGATGGTGATGATGGTGGTGATGATGGTGGTGGTGATGATGGTGGTGGTGATGATGGTGGTGGTGATGATGATGATGGTGGTGATGATGGTGGTGGTGATGATGATGGTGGTGATGATGGTGGTGGTGATGATGGTGGTGGTGATGATGGTGGTGGTGATGATGGTGGTGATGATGATGGTGGTGGTGATGATGATGATGGTGGTGGTGATGATGATGGTGGTGATGATGATGGTGGTGGTGATGATGATGGTGGTGATGATGATGGTGGTGGTGGTGATGATGATGATGGTGATGATGGTGGTGGTGGTGGTGATGGTGATGGTCGCCGCCTCTGCGGGTAAACGTAGGGCTGTCCAGGCTGGCTCCGCTGCTCCGAGTGGCACTTCATTGTCGTGCTGTTCGGCTGTTAACGCTCACAACAATAATAATACAAAGGGGCCGTCCATAAATGACGTCACGCACCTGGGGGGGGGGGGGTCAGACATTTGTGACGAGGGGGGAGGGGGTTTGAGAAATGTGACGTCACATCAAAATGCGCAACTTTAAATAAATATACACGTTCCTACTTAATTAAATAGAGTTTTCAATAAATGTTTTCTCCTATAACATCAAAATCGTCCAAAAATCGCGTGACGTCATTTATGGACGGCCCCTTATACATTTGACATCTGATTATTACCTACTAGAATCACCCAGAAATCTCTGTCCATCCCGCGCGTGACGTCACTCCCCTCATTAATATTCATGAGTGGATTTTTCCACTAACGCAAAGTCGCTTCAAATGTGACGTTTCTTTACAGAAAGTGACGGTAAATAAGTATAACCCGTAAAAACAAAGTTTTTCACTATAAATCCTTTATATGCGTGGCGGCTAAAGTCCTCTCGTCCTCTGGTCTGAGATGGCTGCCACCTATGGGTCAGATGATTGTCTGCCAGTATTAAGCAATTGGTAATTAAATATTTAATTTGTTTTCCCTAAAGCCTAAACAGTGTAAAATTTTGGGAAAATTTTTTCACGAACATTAATTGTCTCGCACAACGAGTCTGTGTGCAAAATGTCAGCTCGATTGGATCACGGGAAGTGGGTTAAAAAACGACCGAAAGATTTGCACGATCGTAAGCAAGCAAGTGAACTTAATATAAAGGATTTAATAAATATCCGCAGCACAGTGCTGCATCCGTGCGTGACGTCACTGCAAAGAGCCCCTCCCCCCTTCATTAATATTCATGCCCGCGTGGAAATTTACACTCACGCACAAGAAGGTCGCGCACTCCACAAGCCGCACCCCTCCCCTCATGAATATTCATGAGCGGGTGACGTCACTCCACATGCCGCACCCCTCCCCAATAACCATTAGCGGGTGACGTCACTCCACATGCCGCACCCCTCCCCAATAACCATTAGCGGGTGACGTCACTCAACATGCCGCACCCCTCCCCAATAACCATTAGCGGGTGACGTCACTCCACATGGCGCACCCCTCCACAATAATCATTAGCGGGTGACGTCACTCCACATGGGGCAACCCCCCCCCCCCGCCCTCATTAATAATCATGAGCTGAACAATTTTTCTATTTAATATTTCAGAATTACTGCAACAAACACCCGTCCTTGGTCGGGCACAAAAAGTTTGTTGTTATTATTCCCGATCGCGGCTCAGATCAGTCAGTCATGAGGAGTGACGTCTTGACATGCTCCTGGGCCCCTCCCTCCTCAACCTTCAGAAACTGCGCACTGACCAGCGTGGTGAAGTATGGTCAAACAACCCCCATCCATGGGAGACGCGGCGTGCCGTGGGCCTTCATCCAGCAGCGGATCGCTCATGACCCAAGATGATAACAAAGAGAGACAATTTGTGGAATTCGATTTAAATAAAAAAAAAGTCAATATTTAAAGAGCCGCAATGCGCTGCGGTGGTGGTGGTGAAACACGAGACGGTGGTTCCTGACTGGTGATTAAAGGTCGGAACCGCATCCCATCACGCACGCGCATCATCACGCACGCGCCCCATCACGCACGCGCATCATCACGCACGCGGCCAGAGGCGGCGGTGGCGTTTGGGGCCGATCAAAGTTTCCCTTCGGCAATTATCCCTCGACCCGTGACACAATTACGAAGAAAATCACGTCGGTGCAAAGTCGCGCCGACACCAAAATTTCACGGTGACGTTAGAATGGACGCAGCGACGAGGGTTCTGCGTGTGTGTGTACACACACAGCACGAGTTAAGTGCGCACACGCACGAGCGCATATGCCCACGCAGTCACTCGGCGTTTGTTGCGGAACCAGCACGGCAAGTTCGGAGTGTGGGGAGCGGTGACGAGGAACCACTCGGGGAAAGTGACACTTGCGCCGGTCCCGGTTCGCCCCAACTCGATGTCGAACTTCTTTCGCGCCGTACGTAGCCAACCGTGATAGTCGGAGGTTGACTCAGCCTGATATGTGCACTTTGCGCGGTGTGTAAACGATAGCACTTCGTAATAATAATAAACTGCATTTTGAGTGTTGAGCGTGTTTTCGCCCACGCTCAAAGCACTGCACATTAAAACGTTTTGGCGTCATCTGGTCCAACCCCATGTGAAACTAGGCTATAAGGAAAGCTGTCTCAGGTGTGGACCAATCAACTTCAAGGACAGTGCACATTATCAGAGTTACGTTTTTTGTTTGCATTATGACTGCAGGTATTGTGGTCTATGCAAACATGACTCCTTGTAAAAAAAAGGTGTCAGTTTTGTTGCCAGATAGAAGGGTAAAAAAAAATTATTATATTTTTTTACTGGCAAATGAGGTTCCAATGGCATTAAACGTTATCAATATCATACGCACTCACAACGGACGATGTGGTGATTGTGGAATTCATATCGTGCGATATATCGTAGAATTCCAATATCGAGCAATAATGCAGGCATGAGCTAACATGACCTACCACCAGCCCTAAGCCTGACCCCAGCCCTATCCCCAGGCTAAACTGCAATGATTAATTTTATGCATCGATGTCCATGCCAAAGTAATACACCCATGCATGCGTCGCATAGCAACCCTTTTGCATGCCTTTAAATAATTATCATCGATCCGTATGATCACATATACTCTGCCGCAGATGTAGCTACAAAACAATTGTGTTTTATTTAACCTGGTATGCATTGTGTAAAATAACTAAAACTGTCGAAATGTAACAATAATATTCTTATATAACTCGTGCATTTAAGCTGGGTTGGAAGGGGAAGAGCGCCTTGACACAAGAATTTGCATATCAATAGGAATTTAGCATATTTATGGAAAATGCAGATATGTGATTAGCACTACTTGTGAAATGCGTAGGAGGTGGGCGGGGGGTTTCAAAGTCATATTATGCCCGTGCATTAGTGCAGGATTAGCAGCATTTCAGAAGTAGTACTAATCACATATCTGCATTTCCCATATATATGAAAAATTCATCTTGATATGCAAATTATTTTGTCAAGGCGCTCTACCCCTTCCAACCCAGCTTAAATATACGCTCCAAGCGTGGTGGTGTTTAATTCAGACTCTGTCTCCCCGACAGACCTGGTCTTCACCTGAGGACGGCTGCTTGCGTTGTGGCCGAAACGTCGTGAGAATTATTTTATTATGTTTTAATTTTATTATTTTATTATTTCCCTTCTACGTGACTTTACCGAAAGAACAAAGAAGATGAATCCCTGCAGTCACGAAAGCTTTAAATCGAAATGTAACTCGTGTAATTGCCCACCGTTTGACGGGTATCTTCACGTTGTAAGCGATGCAATGTTTCTCGACTGTGTCGATGACGTCATCCTCGGCTGTCTTTCTCTGTTCGATCAGCGTCTTCTTTCGTCTGCAGACTCTTCTGGGTTCATCCGAATGAAATTCTAAAATTACGGAATGTCACGTGCTGAATGCGATTCAAAATTTCTGGGAGTTATTTATTACAAAGCTGTGATAAGAGCCGTTTGAGTTACCCTTTCTATAAGGCACAGAGTAAAAAATATTTTTAAAAAATTGGTTTTCCAAACTTTAATTTTTCCTCAACTGTGAGAGTGAATAAAATAAATACAAACACCTTTTCCTCGACTTAAGTTCGTTGCAAAACGTGCAATTTTCGTAGGAATTATTGAATTATTGTAAGTATCGACTTACCGGATTCTGTATTGATGTGAATGCAAAAAAACGACCCATTTATAAACCGGAAGGCGAGGATCGATGTTCGCAAATTTTAGATAAAAATGTGAGCAGAAGGTTGCGTTTACCAACGTGAATCTGCACTGAGTTACAGTAACTTACTGGGTTCTGAATTGCTGTGAATTCGGAAAAATTAATATCTGTTATTGATCGGAAGGCGAGAGGTTGGTTTTCGCAAATTTTAACAAAACTTCACTCTCAGTGCGAGCAAAAAGTCGTCAAAGTGAAACTGCACCGAGTTCAAATTAAAAGCGGATTCAGCTTCTTTATTTCTATTCCACGTCCTATTAATAAACTATCGTCACGCACTAATTCACTGAGTGGACGAGTTAGTATTAGTCTGTAACGGTGGTGCGGCAAATCGCAAAGATAAAAGCGAGCAGTTTAACACGTAGGCTTTCGCGACCAATAATATTCATAATCAACGTTTTTGGGTTTAGATCGCGTTATTTATAAATGTGTCGTAACCCTCCACCACCCGACACGGCCAATCAGCAAAAAAGAAGTGTCACGTTGACAAAAGACAAAAAATTCACTGCTTTAGCCCACCGGTGTGTTGAAGAGTGAATCCACAACATTTACAATTTGTGAGTACGACGTTTCGCTGCGAATTACATCCAGCATAATCTGGCAATTCGTCCGAATTGTAAATGTTGTGGATCCACTCTTCAACACACCGATGGGGTAAAGTAGTGACCTATTTGTCTTATGTCAACGTGACACTTTTTTGCTGATTGGCCGTGTCGGGTGGTGGAGGGTTACGACACAAAATACCGTAGGGGTCAATGAACTGCGTGATCACGATACACGCGGGGACCACCCCTCTGCACACTGCAGTGTGGAGTTCCCCGTGATTGACGTCCACTCAGAGTGGCTGTCACCCCCGTGCGGCGAGAGAGACCCACACGGCTCCGGTGGCAGGCGACGAGGAGACGACCCCCCGCCGATTTGGAAAGCCACGACAATGTTTACGTTTGAAACTATTTTTTAGTAGATATTTTTTTAAGTTCTAGATTTGAAGCTTTCGTGACTGCAAGTATTCATATTGTTAGGTTTTTTCGGTAAAGTCACGTAGGTAAAAAAAATTCACCTGAAGACGGAAGCTTGTGTTGCCTCCGAAACGTCGTGATTTTTATTTTATTTTTATTTTACTTTCATAATTTAAATTTTTTACCTACGTGACTTTACCGAAAAAACCTAAGAATATTTTTAAGTTCATTTCACCGCTCGCTGTGCGAACCGGTGAAGTCTGTCCATCTCTCGCTCGGCAAAGTGAGATGGGGGTGGGGTGGGGGGAGGAGGGAATGAGAACAAGGAATAAAACTCCACGTTACAAATTGTGTCTCACTGCTCCGAGCGGCACTTTCGGTCAGTGGTATCGAGACCTCGGCAGCGCTCCCAGAGGGCAATTCACGAAGCCGCCATTCGAAGGGGGATCTGACAGCAGCCACGAGAGGACGGCGCGTCGCACTTTAGTCGAACAACGCTGCGCGCGCACGGAGACGAGGCCAGTCCGTTCCTTCTTGACTCACAAGAGAGGAAAGTTGTTGCGTAATTGTTCGCTCGGGTGTGCGCAAAGCAGTGGCACGCGTATTACTCGGGTCTTTCGGGTTAAATTTCGATTTAAAGCTTTCGTGACTGCAGGGATTCATCTTCTTGGTTCTTTCGGTAAAGTCACGTAGAATGGAAATAATACAATAATAAAAATAAAACATAATAAAATAATTCTCACGACGTTTCGGCCACAACGCAAGCAGCCGTCCTCAGGTGAAGACCAGGTCTGTCGGGGAGACAGCGTCTGAATGGGTTAGTCACGCAGATAGGTTCGAAGAAAATAATAATAAACTACGACGTTTCGATCACAACACAAGCGATCGTCATCAGGATCGTCATCAGGAGGATGACGATCGCTTGTGTTGTGATCGAAACGTCTGAGTTTTTTATTGTTATTTTTTTTTGAACCTATCGACGCGACTTTACCGAAAGACCCAAACAATATGAATTCCTTGCAGTCACCAAAGCTTCAAGTCCAGATTCAGTCGCACGCGGTTTAAGGTTTGCGCGCTCTCGAGAGCGCGGCTGGTTACGCGCACCGCCGATGAGCTCGGCTGGTTACGCACGGCGCGCAACTAAGTTCAACTTTGCAATGCGCCCACATGCACATTGCACAGGCTTACATGGCCGGGGTTGGTGGGCCTCACGGAGATGGCGCCACAGTGGGCAGGGCTACATGGTATGAGGCGGTACAAAGGAAGGGAAACACTGCCGAGGTGGACGTCCACTTGGAGACGGAGCGACGAAATCAGCTCGTGTGTGCAGGAGACGGATTGGGATCGACCGTGTGAGATGGCGAACTGTTGTTGACTCTACGCAGCAATGGATGCGTCTGCAGGCGAAGTATGTGGTCTGGACCATTGCACTAAACGGGAATCTGGATAGATGAAGGATGGGGAGGGATGGAGGTAGGGGTGGGGGGGCTTGGAGGAAGGGAAGGTCGCAGCCTCAGACACTGCGCCCGGCTGCCCTGGAGACAGCGGACGGCGGAACCCCGTGGCTTGTGCAGAGACGCGTCTCGCCAGCCTCCACCCTCCCTCCCTCTCTCCCTACAGCACTCACCCCCTACAGCAATCACTCACTCACTCCAGCACTCACTCACTCCAGCACTCACTCACTCCAGCACTCACTCACTCCAGCACTCACTCCAGCACTCACTCACACTCTCACTCACTCTCCCTTCAGCACTCACTCACACTCTTCCTCCAGCACTCACTCCCACTCTCACTCTCCCTTCAGCATTGACTCTCACTCTCCCTGCCTCCCTCCAGCACTCACTCCCACTCTCCCTTCTTCACTCTCACCCTCCAGCACTCACCCCCTCTCTCACTCACACTCTCCCTACAGCAATCACCGACTCCAGCACTCACTCACACTCTCCCTCCCTCTCTCCCTTCAGCACTCACTCCCTCCCTCTCTCCCTCCAGCACTCAGTCACACTCTCACTCACACTCTCCCTCCAGCACTCACTCCCACTCTCCCTCCCTCTCACCTGTCAACACTCACTCACACTCTCACTCCAGCACCCACCCCCTCCAACACTCACTCCCACTCTCACTCACTCCAGCACTCACTCACTCCAGCACTCACTCCCTCACTCCCTCCAGCACTCCCTCCCACTCTCCCTCCCTCTCACCTTCCAACACTCACTCACACTCTCCCTGCAGCACTCTCTCTATCGCTCTCTTTTCCTCCCTTCGACCAGCACTCTCTCCCTCCCTCCCTCTCGCCAACAGTCCGGACGTAATCCTTACCACCCTCTCGCTGTCTGACACCGCTCACGCAATCACTCTCTCACCCATCCACTCACCCACCGAATCACGCGGCTACTAATTCACCATTTCTCTCACTCACTCACGAGCACCTATGAAGGTCGGAACGGCACACGAGGTGTTGGGTGACCAGAGCCAATCCCGACCGCCTTTGTCTCCCGAGTAATGATGTTTACACACCGCACCATACATTCACGACAAATGAACCTTGTGGCGGTACCTCGGGGTACCGTAGCACCCCGGCTCTCGCATCATGTCCGTGATGCAGTCGTGTTTAGCCTGTTGTTGGTCGGCGATGCGGCAATCGACTCATCTCGACTCGAGCTGTACACGATGCACCACCACGCTGCGTGCCACGAGCGTTCAGGGTTTCGACGCAATCGTCCTCGCTGCGTTTCGACATCGCGGAGTGGCACCACCGATGTCGGATTGATTGGTACCCCAGTCGCGGAGTTAAGTAACACCCATGGAAAAAAAAGCATCCCAGAAATTAAATATTGAATTGCCTCGGCCGTTTTGTATTAGTTGGTCACCCCGGGGTACCGCCATGAGGATCAAAGACAAACTTCCCCCGTGTAGCCTTCACAGACTGTTAGGCCAAGTGCAGTTAGCGAGTAGCAGCAGCACCTATGAAAGCCGGCACAGCACACGAGGGGGGGGGGTGGGGTGGCCAGCAACCACGCCCGGCCGCCTTTGTCTCCCCAGTGTTTACACATGCGCGCACACACAGACACACACACAGACACACACACACAGACACACACACAGAGAGAGAGAGACGACTCAACAGCACGGCGCGGATGCCAGCCCGTCTCCCGGAGCGATGTCTCCTGGCCGGGGGAGAGGCGCGCATCGCCGCCACTTAATCCTGATGCGAGGCGGCGGCGGCGTTCGTGATCCCGTGGGGTCCCGTGGGGCCCCGCAGCGAGAACCCCTCCACTGGGAGGGGAGGGAGGGGGGGGCTATTGGAGCGGGAGAGGGGGTGGCACAATCTCGGGCACACGGGACACGAGCCCCATCCAATGGCATCGTCCCAAATACAAGCATCTTGCGCAGACTGTAGAGGCATCTTGCGCAGACTGTAGAGGCATCTTGCGCAGACTGTTGGGGCATCTTGCGCAGACTGTAGAGGCATCTTGCGCAGACTGTAGAGGCATCTTGCGCAGACTGTAGAGGCATCTTGCGCAGACTGTCGGGGCAAGTGCTGTTAGCGAGCGCCTATGAAGGCCGGCACGGCGCACGATGGGGGTGGGTGGCTAACACCACACCCGGCCGCCTTTGTCTCCCCAGTGGCGATGTTCACACACCGCAGCAGGTACTCATTTGAGGCTGAGTCGACCTAGGGGATGCCCACGACGGGTTCAGATAATTATCGTCACATCGGCCCGGACACAAACGCAAAGACCTCCACGGCCGTTTCTCGCACTGTGTGGTGGCCGCGCCTGTGATCCACAACTCTGGAGGCAGGGGGGTTGGTGGGTCACGCAGAGACTCGTGCGACTTGCAGCGCTCTTCGCTGCAAGGCCCGCGGGCCACTGGCGGCCCCTGGTGGCCTCTATTGCGGCCCCTGGTGGCCTCTATTGCGGCCCCCCAACAACACACAACGAGTGAAGACACCACCCCCCCACCCATCATCATCATCATCGTGCTGCTGTCAAACCCTCAATGGTTTCAAATCGTGTGGCGGCCCTCACGCTGACGATGTCTTATCGGCGAAAATGCCCCCCACCCACCCCACACCTCCCTACTCCCACCCCTATGGAAATCAGTGAAGACCGCTGACCTAGAGCGTTAATCAGTTCGCGTTTACGCGTGGGGGGGGGGGGCGTCTCCGGGCGCTCCGGTTTCCTGCCACGCTGAAGCTACGCACTCGATTGTTGTTGTTGTTGTTATTGTTGTTGTTATTGTTGTTGTTATTGTTGTTATTGTTGTTATTGTTTACACCATTGGAAACTCATTTGCCAGTAAAATATGATAATTGTTTTTTACCCTTCTATCTGGCAACAAAACTGACACCGTTTTTTTTACAAGGAGTCATGTTTGCATAGACCACAATACCTGCAGCCATAATGCAAACAAAAAACACAACTCTGATAATGTATCCACTGTCCTTGAAGTTGATTGGTCCACACCCGAAACAGCTTTTATTAGAGCCTAGTCTCACATGGTGTTGGATTGTTGTTATTGTTGTTATTGCGTAAAGGAAGCTCGCAGAAAAAAATGGGTCTTGAGACTCGGCAAGAACTTCCGGAGAAATACTCGTAATGACCGACGCACTTTGCGTGTCCCAAGATGGAGCACTCATCTATCCCCCGCTAGATGAAGGCTTTCCACGGTCGCCACCATCCCTCGGTGCTGCAGTGTTCGCGGTCCGTCTCGCTTCCAGCGAGAGAGCTGAGCACGTCGCTCCACCCCCGTGGTGGTCGTTTCAAGTTTCAAGTTTCATTTATTAGGTGTAGCCCTGTGAGCCATTCGACTCTTGAATCGGGTGCAACCGCAACAAACAAAAAACAAAAACATGAAAACATCTTAAAGTGACTGAGTGCAAACAGAAAATCCAAGAAAAGACAGCAAAATATTGCAGAAAAAGCACCGTACACCGAACACTGTGTGCAAAAATCCCAGTGGGATGCAAGTCAAACAACAACAACCACAAGACAACTTAGATTTAGGCCATCAGTCTAACTCTGTACTACAACAAACAAACATGGCCAAACCGAAACTTTTTTCAAAAATCACCAAAATAAAGCCATAAAAGCAATGAAACAGTGATCATAGGAACTGTGACCGAATTTTCACAATAAACGACGTACAACAACATGTACCTACCAAACTCTGTACTACCAAACTCTGCAGGGGCCGCAGTCATCATCTCGGGCGCGTTCCTTCGCAGACAGACACAGAGAGAGAGAGCTGCTAATCCATCATCACAATAAGTGTTGTCCATCGACCGTCAATCCCTTAGAACGACGGGTCTTGCGTAAAACTGGCTTATCAGAGCACGTCTTTCTCTTTTGGTCCATCTCTCTCCCCCTCCCCTCTCTCTGTAATTGCCAGAACGCGTCTCGTCACGCTTTGCTATTTTGTGGATTTTCGTTCCACGTGTTTTTTTTTTACAGAGTCCACGTTTCTTATCCATATGGCTCTGGCCAGGTAATGCGCCCTTATTACAAACTTATTTCACCCACAGTCCCGGTAAACATGCCAATGTTGGACCCACGTTGACTGTGCAGCTGCAGAGTCAAACTAAAACTCAACGAAACAATATTTTATTTTACCAGATATGGTCCGCTCAGCTATGTAGCTATTTTTCAGAAACGACCTGCCCAAAAATAATTACTTTATCATCACGTAGAAATGTATAGCAGCCAATACTCCAACCGCATGTTCATTCTAAATGTAGAGGGGGGAAACCCGGAGGACCCGGAGAAAAATCAATGCGACCACGTGCAGAGAGAGAACATGCAAACTCCAAATATACAGCAACAGGCGTCAGGATCGAACCCACGACCTCCTGCGTACCAGGCGAGGTAGTTAACATCTCCTAGCCAGCGTGATGATGAGAGAGACACGCAAACTCCAAATATACAGCAGCAGGCGTCAGGGTCGGGATCGAATCTACGACCTCCTGTATACCAGGCGAGGTAGTTAACATCTCCTAGCCACCGTGATGATGATGAGAGAGACACGCAAACTCCAAATATACAGCAGCAGGCGTCAGCGTCAGGATCGAACCCACGACCTTCTGTATACCAGGCGAGGTAGTTAACATCTCCGAGCCACCGTGACGATGATGAGAGAGAGAGAGAGACACGAAAACTCCAAATATACAGCAGCAGGCGTCAGGCGTCAGGATCGAACCCACGACCTTCTGTATACCAGGCGAGGTAGTTAACATCTCCTAGCCAGCGTGATGATGATGAGAGAAAGAGAGAGACACGCAAACTCCAAATATACAGCAGCAGGCGTCAGCGTCAGGATCGAACCCACGACCTTCTGTACACCAGGCGAGGAAGTTAACATCTCACCACCACCCAACCTGCAAGCTTTGTTCTTCCCGTCTCATCCCACTCGTGAAGTTTTCACTGAGGGAGTGAATGCGGATACTCATCCCACCGTGTATTGGGGTCTTCCGTGTTGCCCCACAGAAAGAACAGAAAGAACATTCGCACTTAATTGATTCTCAATGCCCTGTCACTGTCTGAGAGTGACCGCCGGTGTCACTGCCCATCACTGGGTGATGCGTAGCCGCAATGCAATGTACTACGAGTGGCGTGCACATCCCCACTTCTCTCCATCCAAGCACGCCGCGTTGCGCACTCTTTGGCGTTCGCTCGATGTAGCTAATCGCTTCCCGACTCGCAGATGGCAGTGAGGCGGTGGTCGCAGGGCTCGTTCTGTTCAACGCAACGATTCGTTCGCTCTCCTGGTCAGGTGACGCTATTTTTTTCTTAGGAACACGTGCGTGGCACTTGTTTATTTTATTTTATTATGCAGATATTTCTTGTTACGCATCGCTCGTCCTTCGTGGAACGTACGTGCGTCGGACTTCTTTCGCACCGTACGTAGCCCACCGTGCTAGTCGGAGGTGCGTGGGAAGGACAACGAGCAGTTTTCGAGAAATCAGTTTTCAATCTCGATTTAGCAACGATTGGTTCTCGGGTTAGAAGCACAACGGCAAGAGGACAAACATTTGTATGTATATATACACACACACACCGTACGTGTACATCAATATCATGTAGATAATTGGGTATGAAGTGTAATGTTCCTGGAGCTTTTTTCGATTTAAAGCTTTCGTGACTGCAGGGATTCATCTTCTTGGTTCTTTCGGTAAAGTCACGTAGAATGGAAATAATAAAATAATAAAAATACAACGTAATAAACTACATAGCATCTCTATGAGATCTCTTTTACCAGTGGCAAAATATAGTAGTAGGTTTTTACCCTTTTAAACTGGTACTGTTTTGACTACTTGTGTTGTGGTTATTGCAAACATGATGCCTTGAATAAAGGTGTAAGTTTTGTACCAGTTTAAAAGGGTAAAAACCTACTACTATACATAGCATCTCTTCAGGTAGTATTTCCATTCTACGTGACTTTACCGAAAGAACCAAGAAGATGAATCCCTGCAGTCACGAAAACTTTAAATCGAAATTTAACCGCCACTACGGGGTGGGATTCCACAAAACTTTAAGATCCTTCAACAAACTCCGGGATAAGAATGCTCAGCTAATCGAGTCTCTCGCCTTTCTGAAGAGATGCTATGTAGTTTATTATGTTTTATTTTTTATTATTTTATTACTTCCATTCTACGTGACTTTACCGAAAGAACCAAAAAAAATGTTCCTGGAGCTGTTGTATTGCTCCCGGCCGTGAACAGTGTTGCGTAGGGGTCGTGACGCCTGCTTGAAGCGTCAACACATTTGCGAGCGGGCGTGATGGATTTTTCAAACCCCTTTCACCTCCACTACACCACTCGCCCCACACTCTCCCTCTCTCACTCCCTCCCTCCCCTCACCCCGAGTCATGCCCCCTCCCCTTCTCCGTGCGTCCCGTGTGTGATGATGATGATGATGGGTCACGGGCTCGGCTTAGGCTGCCAGAGAAATGCAAATAAATACTGATCACTCTCACCCAGAAGCCACGTAGCCCTCCCTCCCTCCCAGCCTGCCCGTGACGGGACCCCCCCCCCCACCCCCCCCCACCCCCGTACAGGGGTCATCCACATTTGGCATAGACATGGGACAAAGGAGCAGCCCCGCAATTGCCTACCGCTCGCCGAAAGACCTCGACTGGAGGCATATCCTTGGCCTACTCTTTCAACCCCGGCCAAAGGTGTCGGAAGAGGTCAGAGTAGCGACACTTGACCCCACGGACCGCACGTGCCAATCGACCGCGTGCCCGTCGACGCCGCCGTCAAACGTCGAGTCTGCATTTACATCAGTTCATGTCGGTTTTAATTTATTTATTTAAAAAAATTCATCTCAACTACCAATATTGCAAAGAGTAAAGTTCAACAAGTTTATGATTTTTATCTCATCAATCTTAATAGGAAATAAAAAGCCAAAACTAGTGGGGTTTTCTGTGCATTATATGTTAATGTGTGCAATGATGCAGAACAATAACGCTACAAAATGCGTAACAATATGGTGTCGGGGTATACTGAGAACCAAATGCTCTGTTCCTAACATTTACTCCAACGTGGCAGCCTAGCACACATTAACTTTCGGTAAAATCACAACTAGGCCCACCCAATTGACATAGCAACTCTTTTGGGGAAAGCATAAAATGACACGTGTCAAAACGCAACACGAAGGCAACTCCCTCCAAGTTGCAGAGCGTCAAACGCGGAGAGAGAGACTTGTGCAGTGGCCGCTGGTTGCGATTGAGAGGACACTTTAGCCGTGAGCCATGCGCACTGCGGGCTCGGTGCTCGGCGTCTGACTCAACTGGCTCGGCAAAGTGGCGTGCGGGCTCGTGACCCACGGCCAACACGGATTCAAACCGACCCGCTCCTCCGTCCCGAGTGGTGAAGTATGGTCAAAAACAACCCCCATCGTGGGGGCCGCACCGCGCTGCCAGCCTCGCCAGCCCGAGTGGGTTTCATCGCTGGCGAATATCTCGGCCGGTCGACTCGGCCCTGAAGCGAGAGCACACGGGAGGGTGTGATGAACACAACAACAACAACACTTGCCCCAACAACACTTGCCCCAACAGCACTTGCCCCAACAACACTTGCCCCAACAGCACTTGCCCCAACAACACTTGCCCCAGCAATACTTGACCCAACAACACTTGACCCAACAATACTTGACCCAACAATACTTGACCCAACAGCACTTGACCCAACAACACTTGACCCAACAACACTTGACCCAACAACACTTGACCCAACAATACTTGCCCCAACAGCACTTGCCCCAACAACACTTGACCCAACAGCACTTGCCCCAACAACACTTGCCCCAACAATACTTGTCCCAACAACACTTGTCCCAACAATACTTGACCCAACAATACTTGACCCAACAACACTTGACCCAACAACACTTGACCCAACAACACTTGTCCCAACAACACTTGCCCAACAACACTTGACCCAACAACACTTGTCCCAACAACACTTGACCCAACAACACTTGTCCCAACAACACTTGACCCAACAATACTTGACCCAACAATACTTGACCCAACAACACTTGTCCCAACAATACTTGACCCAACAACACTTGACCCAACAACACTTGACCCAACAACACTTGACCCAACAACACTTGTCCCAACAACACTTGCCCAACAACACTTGACCCAACAACACTTGTCCCAACAACACTTGACCCAACAACACTTGTCCCAACAACACTTGACCCAACAATACTTGTCCCAACAATACTTGTCCCAACAATACTTGTCCCAACAATACTTGACCCAACAACACTTGACCCAACAATACTTGTCCCAACAACACTTGTCCCAACAATACTTGTCCCAACAATACTTGACCCAACAATACTTGTCCCAACAATACTTGACCCAACAACACTTGTCCCAACAATACTTGTCCCAACAATACTTGACCCAACAACACTTGTCCCAACAATACTTGTCCCAACAATACTTGTCCCAACAATACTTGACCCAACAATACTTGTCCCAACAATACTTGACCCAACAACACTTGTCCCAACAATACTTGACCCAACAATACTTGTCCCAACAATACTTGACCCAACAACACTTGTCCCAACAATACTTGACCCAACAACACTTGTCCCAACAATACTTGTCCCAACAATACTTGTCCCAACAATACTTGTCCCAACAATACTTGACCCAACAACACTTGCCCCAACAATACTTGACCCAACAACACTTGCTCCAACAACACTTGCTCCAACAACACTTGCCCCAACAATACTTGCCCCAACAATACTTGACCCAACAACACTTGCTCCAACAACACTTGCCCCAACAATACTTGCCCCAACAACACTTGCCCCAACAACACTTGCTCCAACAATACTTGACCCAACAACACTTGCTCCAACAACACTTGCCCCAACAACACTTGCCCCAACAACACTTGCCCCAACAACACTTGCTCCAACAACACTTGACCCAACAACACTTGCTCCAACAACACTTGACCCAACAATACTTGACCCAACAACACTTGCCCCAACAATACTTGACCCAACAACACTTGCTCCAACAACACTTGCCCCAACAATACTTGCCCCAACAACACTTGCTCCAACAACACTTGCCCCAACAACACTTGCTCCAACAACACTTGACCCAACAACACTTGCTCCAACAACACTTGCCCCAACAACACTTGCTCCAACAACACTTGCCCCAACAATACTTGACCCAACAACACTTGCCCCAACAATACTTGCTCCAACAATACTTGCTCCAACAACACTTGCCCCAACAATACTTGCCCCAACAATACTTGACCCAACAACACTTGCTCCAACAACACTTGCCCCAACAATACTTGCCCCAACAATACTTGCCCCAACAACACTTGACCCAACAACACTTGCTCCAACAACACTTGCCCCAACAATACTTGCCCCAACAATACTTGACCCAACAACACTTGCTCCAACAACACTTGCCCCAACAATACTTGCCCCAACAACACTTGCTCCAACAATACTTGACCCAACAACACTTGCTCCAACAACACTTGACCCAACAACACTTGACCCAACAACACTTGACCCAACAATACTTGACCCAACAATACTTGACCCAACAACACTTGACCCAACAATACTTGACCCAACAATACTTGCCCCAACAATACTTGACCCAACAACACTTGCCCCAACAACACTTGCTCCAACAACACTTGCCCCAACAATACTTGCCCCAACAATACTTGACCCAACAACACTTGCTCCAACAACACTTGCCCCAACAATACTTGCCCCAACAACACTTGCTCCAACAATACTTGACCCAACAACACTTGACCCAACAACACTTGACCCAACAATACTTGACCCAACAACACTTGCTCCAACAACACTTGACCCAACAACACTTGACCCAACAACACTTGACCCAACAACACTTGACCCAACAATACTTGACCCAACAATACTTGCCCCAACAATACTTGACCCAACAATACTTGACCCAACAACACTTGACCCAACAACACTTGCCCCAACAACACTTGACCCAACAATACTTGACCCAACAATACTTGACCCAACAATACTTGACCCAACAATACTTGACCCAACAATACTTGACCCAACAATACTTGACCCAACAATACTTGACCCAACAATACTTGACCCAACAACACTTGACCCAACAACACTTGACCCAACAATACTTGCCCCAACAACACTTGACCCAACAACACTTGACCCAACAATACTTGACCCAACAATACTTGCCCCAACAACACTTGACCCAACAACACTTGACCCAACAACACTTGACCCAACAATACTTGGACCCAACAATACTTGACCCACACTGACCCACAACACTTGACCCAACAATACTTGACCAACAACACTTGACCCAACAACACTTGACCCAACAACACTTGACCCAACAACACTTGACCCAACAATACTTGACCCAACAACACTTGACCCAACAATACTTGACCCAACAATACTTGACCCAACAACACTTGACCCAACAATACTTGACCCAACAACACTTGACCCAACAATACTTGACCCAACAACACTTGACCCAACAACACTTGACCCAACAATACTTGACCCAACAACACTTGACCCAACAACACTTGACCCAACAACACTTGACCCAACAATACTTGACCCAACAACACTTGACCCAACAATACTTGACCCAACAACACTTGACCCAACAACACTTGACCCAACAATACTTGACCCAACAACACTTGACCCAACAACACTTGACCCACAACAACTTGACCCAACATACTTGACCCAACAATACTTGACCCAACAACTACTTGACCCAACAATACTTGACCCAACAATACTTGACCAACAACACTTGACCCAACAATACTTGACCCAACAATACTTGACCCCAACAACACTTGACTTGACCCAACAACACTTGCCCCAACAATACTTGACCCAACAATACTTGCCCCAACAATACTTTGACCCAACAATACTTGACCCCAACAATACTTGACCCAACAATACTTGACCCAACAACACCTTGATCCAACAACACTTGACCCAACAATACTTGATCCAACAACACTTGACCCAACAACACTTGATCCAACAACACTTGATCCAACAACACTTGACCCAACAACACTTGACCCAACAATACTTGACCCAACAATACTT